>NW_028187460.1:304400-357400 GCF_964204655.1 Triturus cristatus
GTGTTTTAGAGTTTAGGGCAGTGCAGCGGTGTTGGGGCAGTGTAGGGGGTCGTGCTGGGACTGGTGTTGCAGGGTTTTGGGCAATGCAGTGGTGTTCGGGCAGTGTAGGAGTCATGCTGAGACTGGTGTTTCAGGGTTTAGGGCAGTGCAGGTGTGTTTGGGGAGTGTAGGGGGTCGTGCTGGGGGTGGTGTTTTAGGGTTTAGGGCAGTGCAGTGGTGTTCGGGCAGTGTAGGGGGTCGTGCTGGTGCTGGTGTTTCAGGGTTTAGGGCAGTGCAGGTGTGTTCGGGCAGTGTAGGGGGACGTGCTAGAGGTGGTGTTTTAGGGTTTAGGTGAGTGCAGTGGTGTTCGGGCAGTGTAGGGGTTCGTGCTGGGGGTGGTGTTTTAGAGTTTGGGGCAGTGCAGTGGTGTTCGGGCAGTGTAGGGGGTCGTGCTGGGGCTGGTGTTGCAGGGTTTTGGGCAGTGCAGTGGTGTTCGGGCAGTGTAGGAGTCGTGCTGAGGCTGGTGTTTCAGGGTTTAGGGCAGTGCAGGTGTGTTCGGGAAGTGTAGGGGGTCGTGCTGGGGGTGGTGTTTTAGGGTTTAGGGCAGTGCAGTGGTGTTTGGGCAGTGTAGGGGGTCGTGCTGGGGGTGGTGTTTCAGAGTTTAGGGCAGTGCAGTGGTGTTCGGGCAGAGTAGGGGGTTGTGCAGTGGGTGGTGTTTCAGGGTTTAGGGCAGTGCAGTGATGTTCAGGCAGTGTAGGGGGTTGTGCTGGGGCTGGTGTTTCAGGGTTGAGTGCAGAGCAGTGGTGTTCAGGCAGTGTAGGAGTCGTGCTGGGGCTGGTGTTTAAGGGTTTAGGGCAGTGCAGTGGTCTTCGTGCAGAGTAAGGGGTCGTGCTGGGGTTGGTGTTTCAGGGTTTAGGGCAGTGCAGTGGTGTTTGGGCAGTGTAGGGGGTCGTGCTGGGACTGGTGTTTCAGGGTTTAGGGCAGAGCAGTGCTGTTCGGGCAGTGTAGAAGTCGTGCTGGTGCTGGTGTTTCAGGATTTAGGGCATTACAGGTGTGTTCGGGCAGTGTAGGGGGTCGTGCTGGAGGTGGTGTTTTAGAGTTTAGGGCAGTGCAGTGGTGTTCGGGCAGTGTAGGGGGTCGTGCTGGGGGTGGTGTTTTAGAGTTTAGGGCAATGCATCGGTGTTCGGGCAGTGTAGGGGGTCATGCTGGGGCTGGTGTTGCAGGGTTTTGGGCAGTGCAGTGGTGTTCGGGCAGTGTAGGAGTCGTGCTGAGGCTGGTGTTTCAGGGTTTAGGGCAGTGCAGGTGTGTTCAGGCAGTGTAGGGGGTCGTGCTGGGGGTGGTGTTTTAGGGTTTAGGGCAGTGCAGTGGTGTTTGGGCAGTGTAGGGGGTCGTGCTGGGGGTGGTGTTTCAGAGTTTAGGGCAGTGCAGTGGTGTTCGGGCAGAGTAGGGGGTTGTGCAGTGGGTGGTGTTTCAGGGTTTAGGGCAGTGCAGTGGTGTTCGGGCAGTGTAGGGGGTCGTGCTGGGACTGGTGTTTCAGGGTTTAGGGAAGAGCAGTGCTGTTCGGGCAGTGTAGAAGTCGTGCTGGTGCTGGTGTTTCAGGATTTAGGGCATTACAGGTGTGTTCGGGCAGTGTAGGGGGTCGTGCTGGAGGTGGTGTTTTAGGGTTTAGGGCAGTGCAGTGGTGTTCGGGCAGTGTAGGGGGTCGTGCTGGGGGTGGTGTTTTAGAGTTTAGGGCAATGCAGCGGTGTTCGGGCAGTGTAGGGGGTCGTGCTGGGGCTGGTGTTGCAGGGTTTTGGGCAGTGCAGTGGTGTTCGGGCAGTGTAGGAGTCGTGCTGAGGCTGGTGTTTCAGGGTTTAGGGCAGTGCAGGTGTGTTCGGGCAGTGTAGGAGTCGTGCTGGGGGGGTGTTTTAGGGTTTAGGGCAGTGCAGTGGTGTTTGGGCAGTGTAGGGAGTCATGCTGGGGGTGGTGTTTCAGAGTTTAGGGCAGTGCAGTGGTGTTCGGGCAGAGTAGGGGGTCGTGCTGAGGCTGGTGTTGCAGCGTTTTTGGCAGTGCAGTGGTGTTCGGGCACTGTAGGGTGTTGTGCTGGGGGTGGTGTTTTAGGGTTTAGGGCAGAGCAGGGGTGTTCGGGCATAGTAGGGGGTTGTGCTGTTGGTGGCGTTTCAGGGCTTAGGGAAGTGCAGTGGAGTTCAGGCAGTGTAGGGGGTCATTCTGGGGGTAGTGTTTCAGGGTTTAGGGCAGTGGTTTGGTGTTCGGGCAGTGTAGGGGGTCGTGCAGGGGGTGGTGTTTCAGGGTTTAGGGCAGTGCAGTTGGGTTTGTGCAGTATAAGGGGTCGTGCTGGGGTTGGTGTTTCAGGGTTAAGGGCAGTGCAGTGGTGTTCAGGCAGTGTAGGGGGTTGTGCTGGGGCTGGTGTTTCAGGGTTGAGGGCAGAGCAGTGGTGTTCGGGCAGTGTAGGAGTCGTGCTGGGGCTGGTGTTTCAGGGTTTAGGGCAGTGCAGTGGTGTTTGGGCAGTGTAGGGGGTCTTGCTGGGGGTCGTGTTTCAGGGTTTAGGGCAGTGCAGTGGTGATCGGGCAGTGTAGGGGGTCATGCAGGGGGTGGTGTTTCAGGGTTTAAAGCAGTGCAGTGGTTTTCGGGCATTGTTGAAGGTCTTGCTGGGGGTGGTGTTTCAGGGTTGAGGGCAGTGTTGTTCGAGCAGTTTAGGGGGTCGTGCTGGGGGTACTGTTTCAGGATTTAGGGCAGTGCTTTGTTGTTCGGGCAGTGTAGGGGTCGTGCTGGAGCTGGTGTTTCAGGGATTAGGGCAGTGCAGTGGTGTTTGTGCAGTGTAAGGGGTCATGCTGGGTTTGGTATTTCAGGGTTTAGTGCAGTGCAGTGGTGTTTGGGCAGTGTAGGGGGTCGTGCTTGGGCTGGTGTTTCAGGATTTAGGGCAGAGCAGTGGTGTTCGGACAGTTTAGGAGTCGTGCTGGGTCTGGTGTTTCAGGGTTTAGGACAGTGCAGTGGTGTTTGGGCAGTGTAGCGGGTCTTGCTGGGGGTGGTGTTTCAGGGTTTAGGGCTGTGCAGTGGTGTTCGGGCAGTGTAGGGGGTCATGCAGGGCATGGTGTTTCAGGGTTTAGGGCAGAGCAGTGGTGTTCGGGCAGTGTAGGAGTCGTGCTGGGGCTGGTGTGTCAGGGTTTAGGGCAGTGCAGTTTTGTTTTGGCTGTGTAGGGGGTCTTGCTGGGGGTGGAGTTTCAGGGTTTATGGCAGTGCAGTGGTTTTCGGGCAGTATAGGTGGTCGTGCAGGGGGTGGTGTTTCAGGGTTTAGGGCAGTGCAGTGGTTTTTGGGCATTGTTGGAGGTCTTGCGGGGGGTGGTGTTTCAGGTTTTAGGGCAGTGTTGTTCGAGCAGTGTAGGGGGTCTTGCTGGGGGTGGTGTTTCAGGGTTTATGGCAGTGCAGTGGTTTTCAGGCAGTATAGGTGGTCGGGCAGGGGGTGGTGTTTCAGGGTTTAGGGCAGTGCAGTGGTTTTTGGGCATTGTTGGAGGTCTTGCGGGGGGTGGTGTTTCAGGTTTTAGGGCAGTGTTGTTCGAGCAGTGTAGGGGGTCTTGCTGGGGGTGGTGTTTCAGGGTTTAGGGCAGTGCAGTGATGTTCGGGCAGTGTTGGGGGTCTTGCTGGGGTGAGGTTTCAGGGTTTAGGGCAGTGCAGTGGTGTTCGGGTAGTGTAGGGGGTCATGCTGGGGCTGGTGTTTCAGGGTTTAGGGCAGTGCAGTGGTGTTCGGGCAGTGTGAGGGGTCATGCTGGGGCTGGTGTTTCAGGGTTGAGGGCAGTGCAGTGGTGTTCGGGCAGTGTGAGGGGTCATGCTGGGGCTGGTGTTTCAGGGTTTAGGGCAGTGCAGTGGTTTTTGGGCAGTGTAGGGGGTCTTGCTGGGGGGTGGGGTTTCAGGGTTTAGGGCAGTGCAGTGGTGTTCGGGCAGTGTAGAGGGTCATGCAGGGGTGGTTCAAGGTGTAGGGCAGTGGTGTTCGGGCAGTGTAGGGGGTCATGCTGGAGAAGGTGTTTCAGGGTTTAGGGCAGTGCAGTGGTCTTCGTGCAGAGTAAGGGGTCGTGCTGGGATTGGTGTTTCAGGGTTTAGGGCTGGGCAGTGGTGTTCGGGCAGTGTAGGAGTCATGCTGGTGCTGGTGTTTCAGGGTTTAGGGCAGTGCAGGTGTGTTCGGGCAGTGTAGGGGGTCGTGCTGGAGATGGTGTTTTAGGGTTTAGGGCAGTGCAGTGGTGTTCGGGCAGTGTAGGCGGTCGTGCTGGGGGTGGTGTTTTAGAGTTTAGGGCAGTGCAGCGGTGTTGGGGCAGTGTAGGGGTCGTGCTGGGGCTGGTGTTGCAGGGTTTTGGGCAATGCAGTGGTGTTCGGGCAGTGTAGGAGTCATGCTGGGACTGGTGTTTCAGGGTTTAGGGCAGTGCAGGTGTGTTTGGGGAGTGTAGGGGGTCGTGCTGGGGGTGGTGTTTTAGGGTTTAGGGCAGTGCAGTGGTGTTCGGACAGTGTATGGGGTCGTGCTGGAGCTGGTGTTTCAGGGTTTAGGGCAGTGCAGTGGTCTTCGTGCAGAGCAAGGGGTCGTGCTGGGGTTGGTGTTTCAGGGTTTAGGGCAGTGCAGTGGTGTTCGGGCAGTGTAGGGGGTCGTGCTGGGGCTGGTGTTTCAGGGTTTAGGGCAGAGTAGTGGTGTTCGGGCAGTGTAGGAGTTGTGCTGGTGCTGGTGTTTCTGGGTTTAGGGCAGTGCAGGTGTGTTCGGGCAGTGTAGGGGGACGTGCTAGAGGTGGTGTTTTAGGGTTTAGGGGAGTGCAGTGGTGTTCGGGCAGTGTAGGGGTTCGTGCTGGGGGTGGTGTTTTAGAGTTTGGGGCAGTGCAGTGGTGTTCGGGCAGTGTAGGGGGTCGTGCTGGGGCTGGTGTTGCAGGGTTTTGGGCAGTGCAGTGGTGTTCGGGCAGTGTAGGAGTCGTGCTGAGGCTGGTGTTTCAGGGTTTAGGGCAGTGCAGGTGTGTTCGGGCAGTGTAGGGGGTCGTGCTGGGGGTGGTGTTTTAGGGTTTAGGGCAGTGCAGTGGTGTTTGGGCAGTGTAGGGGGTCGTGCTGGGGGTGGTGTTTCAGAGTTTAGGGCAGTGCAGTGGTGTTCGGGCAGAGTAGGGGGTTGTGCAGTGGGTGGTGTTTCAGGGTTTAGGGCAGTGCAGTGATGTTCAGGCAGTGTAGGGGGTTGTGCTGGGGCTGGTGTTTCAGGGTTGAGTGCAGAGCAGTGGTGTTCAGGCAGTGTAGGAGTCGTGCTGGGGCTGGTGTTTAAGGGTTTAGGGCAGTGCAGTGGTCTTCGTGCAGAGTAAGGGGTCGTGCTGGGGTTGGTGTTTCAGGGTTTAGGGCAGTGCAGTGGTGTTCGGGCAGTGTAGGGGGTCGTGCTGGGACTGGTGTTTCAGGGTTTAGGGCAGAGCAGTGCTGTTCGGGCAGTGTAGAAGTCGTGCTGGTGCTGGTGTTTCAGGATTTAGGGCATTACAGGTGTGTTCGGGCAGTGTAGGGGTCGTGCTGGAGGTGGTGTTTTAGGGTTTAGGGCAGTGCAGTGGTGTTCGGGCAGTGTAGGGGGTCGTGCTGGGGGTGGTGTTTTAGAGTTTAGGGCAATGCATCGGTGTTCGGGCAGTGTAGGGGGTCATGCTGGGGCTGGTGTTGCAGGGTTTTGGGCAGTGCAGTGGTGTTCGGGCAGTGTAGGAGTCGTGCTGAGGCTGGTGTTTCAGGGTTTAGGGCAGTGCAGGTGTGTTCAGGCAGTGTAGGGGGTCGTGCTGGGGGTGGTGTTTTAGGGTTTAGGGCAGTGCAGTGGTGTTTGGGCAGTGTAGGGGGTCGTGCTGGGAGTGGTGTTTCAGAGTTTAGGGCAGTGCAGTGGTGTTCGGGCAGAGTAGGGGGTTGTGCAGTGGGTGGTGTTTCAGGGTTTAGGGCAGTGCAGTGGTTTTTGGGCATTGTTGGAGGTCTTGCGGGGGGTGGTGTTTCAGGTTTTAGGGCAGTGTTGTTCGAGCAGTGTAGGGGGTCTTGCTGGGGGTGGTGTTTCAGGGTTTATGGCAGTGCAGTGGTTTTCGGGCAGTATAGGTGGTCGTGCAGGGGGTGGTGTTTCAGGGTTTAGGGCAGTGCAGTGGTTTTTGGGCATTGTTGGAGGTCTTGCGGGGGGTGGTGTTTCAGGTTTTAGGGCAGTGTTGTTCGAGCAGTGTAGGGGGTCTTGCTGGGGGTGGTGTTTCAGGGTTTAGGGCAGTGCAGTGATGTTCGGGCAGTGTTGGGGGTCTTGCTGGGGTGGTGTTTCAGGGTTTAGGGCAGTGCAGTGGTGTTCGGGTAGTGTAGGGGGTCATGCTGGGGCTGGTGTTTCAGGGTTTAGGGCAGTGCAGTGGTGTTCGGGCAGTGTGAGGGGTCATGCTGGGGCTGGTGTTTCAGGGTTGAGGGCAGTGCAGTGGTGTTCGGGCAGTGTGAGGGGTCATGCTGGGGCTGGTGTTTCAGGGTTTAGGGCAGTGCAGTGGTTTTTGGGCAGTGTAGGGGGTCTTGCTGGGGGGTGGGGTTTCAGGGTTTAGGGCAGTGCAGTGGTGTTCGGGCAGTGTAGAGGGTCATGCAGGGGTGGTTCAAGGTGTAGGGCAGTGGTGTTCGGGCAGTGTAGGGGGTCATGCTGGAGCTGGTGTTTCAGGGTTTAGGGCAGTGCAGTGGTCTTCGTGCAGAGTAAGGGGTCGTGCTGGGGTTGGTGTTTCAGGGTTTAGGGCAGAGCAGTGGTGTTCGGGCAGTGTAGGAGTCATGCTGATGCTGGTGTTTCAGGGTTTAGGGCAGTGCAGGTGTGTTCGGGCAGTGTAGGGGGTCGTGCTGGAGATGGTGTTTTAGGGTTTAGGGCAGTGCAGTGGTGTTCGGGCAGTGTAGGCGGTCGTGCTGGGGGTGGTGTTTTAGAGTTTAGGGCAGTGCAGCGGTGTTGGGGCAGTGTAGGGGTCGTGCTGGGGCTGGTGTTGCAGGGTTTTGGGCAATGCAGTGGTGTTCGGGCAGTGTAGGAGTCATGCTGAGACTGGTGTTTCAGGGTTTAGGGCAGTGCAGGTGTGTTTGGGGAGTGTAGGGGGTCGTGCTGGGGGTGGTGTTTTAGGGTTTAGGGCAGTGCAGTGGTGTTCGGACAGTGTATGGGGTCGTGCTGGAGCTGGTGTTTCAGGGTTTAGGGCAGTGCAGTGGTCTTCGTGCAGAGCAAGGGGTCGTGCTGGGGTTGGTGTTTCAGGGTTTAGGGCAGTGCAGTGGTGTTCGGGCAGTGTAGGGGGTCGTGCTGGGGCTGGTGTTTCAGGGTTTAGGGCAGAGCAGTGGTGTTCGGGCAGTGTAGGAGTTGTGCTGGTGCTGGTGTTTCTGGGTTTAGGGCAGTGCAGGTGTGTTCGGGCAGTGTAGGGGGACGTGCTAGAGGTGGTGTTTTAGGGTTTAGGGGAGTGCAGTGGTGTTCGGGCAGTGTAGGGGTTCGTGCTGGGGGTGGTGTTTTAGAGTTTTGGGCAGTGCAGTGGTGTTCGGGCAGTGTAGGGGGTCGTGCTGGGGCTGGTGTTTCAGGGTTTTGGGCAGTGCAGTGGTGTTCGGGCAGTGTAGGAGTCGTGCTGAGGCTGGTGTTTCAGGGTTTAGGGCAGTGCAGGTGTGTTTGGGCAGTGTAGGGGGTCGTGCTGGGGGTGGTGTTTTAGGGTTTAGGGCAGTGCAGTGGTGTTTGGGCAGTGTAGGGGGTCGTGCTGGGGGTGGTGTTTCAGAGTTTAGGGCAGTGCAGTGGTGTTCGGGCAGAGTAGGGGGTTGTGCAGTGGGTGGTGTTTCAGGGTTTAGGGCAGTGCAGTGATGTTCAGGCAGTGTAGGGGGTTGTGCTGGGGCTGGTGTTTCAGGGTTGAGTGCAGAGCAGTGGTGTTCAGGCAGTGTAGGAGTCGTCCTGGGGCTGGTGTTTAAGGGTTTAGGGCAGTGCAGTAGTCTTCGTGCAGAGTAAGGGGTCGTGCTGGGGTTGGTGTTTCAGGGTTTAGGGCAGTGCAGTGGTGTTCGGGCAGTGTAGGGGGTCGTGCTGGGACTGGTGTTTCAGGGTTTAGGGCAGAGCAGTGCTGTTCGGGCAGTGTAGAAGTCGTGCTGGTGCTGGTGTTTCAGGATTTAGGGCATTACAGGTGTGTTCGGGCAGTGTAGGGGGTCGTGCTGGAGGTGGTGTTTTAGGGTTTAGGGCAGTGCAGTGGTGTTCGGGCAGTGTAGGGGGTCGTGCTGGGGATGGTGTTTTAGAGTTTAGGGCAATGCATCGGTGTTCGGGCAGTGTAGGGGGTCATGCTGGGGCTGGTGTTGCAGGGTTGTGGGCAGTGCAGTGGTGTTCGGGCAGTGTAGGAGTCGTGCTGAGGCTGGTGTTTCAGGGTTTAGGGCAGTGCAGGTGTGTTCAGGCAGTGTAGGGGGTCGTGCTGGGGGTGGTGTTTTAGGGTTTAGGGCAGTGCAGTGGTGTTTGGGCAGTGTAGGGGGTCGTGCTGGGGGTGGTGTTTCAGAGTTTAGGGCAGTGCAGTGGTGTTCGGGCAGAGTAGGGGGTTGTGCAGTGGGTGGTGTTTCAGGGTTTAGGGCAGTGCAGTGATGTTCAGGCAGTGTAGGGGGTTGTGCTGGGGCTGGTGTTTCAGGGTTGAGTGCAGAGCAGTGGTGTCCAGGCAGTGTAGGAGTTGTGCTGGGGCTGGGGTTTAAGGGTTTAGGGCAGTGCAGTGGTCTTCGTGCAGAGTAAGGGGTCGTGCTGGGGTTGGTGTTTCAGGGTTTAGGGCAGTGCAGTGGTGTTCGGGCAGTGTAGGGGGTCGTGCTGGGACTGGTGTTTCAGGGTTTAGGGCAGAGCAGTGCTGTTCGGGCAGTGTAGGGGGTCGTGCTGGGGGTAGTGTTTTAGAGTTTAGGGCAATGCAGCGGTGTTCGGGCAGTGTAGGGGGTCGTGCTGGGGCTGGTGTTGCAGGGTTTTGGGCAGTGCAGTGGTGTTCGGGCAGTGTAGGAGTCGTGCTGAGGCTGGTGTTTCAGGGTTTAGGGCAGTGCAGGTGTGTTCGGGCAGTGTAGGAGTCGTGCTGGGGGGGTGTTTTAGGGTTTAGGGCAGTGCAGTGGTGTTTGGGCAGTGTAGGGGGTCGTGCTGGGGGTGGTGTTTCAGAGTTTAGGGCAGTGCAGTGGTGTTCGGGCAGAGTAGGGGGTCGTGCTGAGGCTGGTGTTGCAGCGTTTTTGGCAGTGCAGTGGTGTTCGGGCAGTGTAGGGTGTCGTGCTGGGGGTGGTGTTTTAGGGTTTAGGGCAGAGCAGGGGTGTTCGGGCATAGTAGGGGGTTGTGCTGTTGGTGGCGTTTCAGGGCTTAGGGAAGTGCAGTGGAGTTCAGGCAGTGTAGGGGGTCATTCTGGGGGTAGTGTTTCAGGGTTTAGGGCAGTGGTTTGGTGTTCGGGCAGTGTAGGGGGTCGTGCAGGGGGTGGTGTTTCAGGGTTTAGGGCAGTGCAGTTGGGTTTGTGCAGTATAAGGGGTCGTGCTGGGGTTGGTGTTTCAGGGTTAAGGGCAGTGCAGTGGTGTTCAGGCAGTGTAGGGGGTTGTGCTGGGGCTGGTGTTTCAGGGTTGAGGGCAGAGCAGTGGTGTTCGGGCAGTGTAGGAGTCGTGCTGGGGCTGGTGTTTCAGGGTTTAGGGCAGTGCAGTGGTGTTTGGGCAGTGTAGGGGGTCTTGCTGGGGGTCGTGTTTCAGGGTTTAGGGCAGTGCAGTGGTGATCGGGCAGTGTAGGGGGTCATGCAGGGGGTGGTGTTTCAGGGTTTAAAGCAGTGCAGTGGTTTTCGGGCATTGTTGAAGGTCTTGCTGGGGGTGGTGTTTCAGGGTTGAGGGCAGTGTTGTTCGAGCAGTTTAGGGGGTCGTGCTGGGGGTACTGTTTCAGGATTTAGGGCAGTGCTTTGTTGTTCGGGCAGTGTAGGGGTCGTGCTGGAGCTGGTGTTTCAGGGATTAGGGCAGTGCAGTGTTGTTTGTGCAGTGTAAGGGGTCGTGCTGGGTTTGGTATTTCAGGGTTTAGTGCAGTGCAGTGGTGTTTGGGCAGTGTAGGGGGTCGTGCTTGGGCTGGTGTTTCAGGATTTAGGGCAGAGCAGTGGTGTTCGGACAGTTTAGGAGTCGTGCTGGGTCTGGTGTTTCAGGGTTTAGGACAGTGCAGTGGTGTTTGGGCAGTGTAGCGGGTCTTGCTGGGGGTGGTGTTTCAGGGTTTAGGGCTGTGCAGTGGTGTTCGGGCAGTGTAGGGGGTCATGCAGGGCATGGTGTTTCAGGGTTTAGGGCAGAGCAGTGGTGTTCGGGCAGTGTAGGAGTCGTGCTGGGGCCGGTGTGTCAGGGTTTAGGGCAGTGCAGTTTTGTTTTGGCTGTGTAGGGGGTCTTGCTGGGGGTGGAGTTTCAGGGTTTATGGCAGTGCAGTGGTTTTCGGGCAGTATAGGTGGTCGTGCAGGGGGTGGTGTTTCAGGGTTTAGGGCAGTGCAGTGGTTTTTGCGCATTGTTGGAGGTCTTGCGGGGGGTGGTGTTTCAGGTTTTAGGGCAGTGTTGTTCGAGCAGTGTAGGGGGTCTTGCTGGGGGTGGTGTTTCAGGGTTTATGGCAGTGCAGTGGTTTTCGGGCAGTATAGGTGGTCGTGCAGGGGGTGGTGTTTCAGGGTTTAGGGCAGTGCAGTGGTTTTTGGGCATTGTTGGAGGTCTTGTGGGGGGTGGTGTTTCAGGTTTTAGGGCAGTGTTGTTCGAGCAGTGTAGGGGGTCTTGCTGGGGGTGGTGTTTCAGGGTTTAGGGCAGTGCAGTGATGTTCGGGCAGTGTTGGGGGTCTTGCTGGGGTGGTGTTTCAGGGTTTAGGGCAGTGCAGGTGTGTTCGGGCAGTGTAGGGGGTCGTGCTGGAGATGGTGTTTTAGGGTTTAGGGCAGTGCAGTGGTGTTCGGGCAGTGTAGGCGGTCGTGCTGGGGGTGGTGTTTTAGAGTTTAGGGCAGTGCAGTGGTGTTGGGGCAGTGTAGGGGTCGTGCTGGGGCTGGTGTTGCAGGGTTTTGGGCAATGCAGTGGTGTTCGGGCAGTGTAGGAGTCATGCTGAGACTGGTGTTTCAGGGTTTAGGGCAGTGCAGGTGTGTTTGGGGAGTGTAGGGGGTCGTGCTGGGGGTGGTGTTTTAGGGTTTAGGGCAGTGCAGTGGTGTTCGGACAGTGTATGGGGTCGTGCTGGAGCTGGTGTTTCAGGGTTTAGGGCAGTGCAGTGGTCTTCGTGCAGAGCAAGGGGTCGTGCTGGGGTTGGTGTTTCAGGGTTTAGGGCAGTGCAGTGGTGTTCGGGCAGTGTAGGGGGTCGTGCTGGGGCTGGTGTTTCAGGGTTTAGGGCAGAGCAGTGGTGTTCGGGCAGTGTAGGAGTTGTGCTGGTGCTGGTGTTTCTGGGTTTAGGGCAGTGCAGGTGTGTTCGGGCAGTGTAGGGGGACGTGCTAGAGGTGGTGTTTTAGGGTTTAGGGGAGTGCAGTGGTGTTCGGGCAGTGTAGGGGTTCGTGCTGGGGGTGGTGTTTTAGAGTTTAGGGCAGTGCAGTGGTGTTCGGGCAGTGTAGGGGGTCGTGCTGGGGCTGGTGTTGCAGGGTTTTGGGCAGTGCAGTGGTGTTCGGGCAGTGTAGGAGTCGTGCTGAGGCTGGTGTTTCAGGGTTTAGGGCAGTGCAGGTGTGTTCGGGCAGTGTAGGGGGTCGTGCTGGGGGTGGTGTTTTAGGGTTTAGGGCAGTGCAGTGGTGTTTGGGCAGTGTAGGGGGTCGTGCTGGGGGTGGTGTTTCAGAGTTTAGGGCAGTGCAGTGGTGTTCGGGCAGAGTAGGGGGTTGTGCAGTGGGTGGTGTTTCAGGGTTTAGGGCAGTGCAGTGATGTTCAGGCAGTGTAGGGGGTTGTGCTGGGGCTGGTGTTTCAGGGTTGAGTGCAGAGCAGTGGTGTTCAGGCAGTGTAGGAGTCATGCTGGGGCTGGTGTTTAAGGGTTTAGGGCAGTGCAGTGGTCTTCGTGCAGAGTAAGGGGTCATGCTGGGGCTGGTGTTTCAGGGTTTAGGGCAGTGCAGTGGTGTTCGGGCAGTGTGAGGGGTCATGCTGGGGCTGGTGTTTCAGGGTTGAGGGCAGTGCAGTGGTGTTCGGGCAGTGTGAGGGGTCATGCTGGGGCTGGTGTTTCAGGGTTTAGGGCAGTGCAGTGGATTTTGGGCAGTGTAGGGGGTCTTGCTGGGGGGGGGGTTTCAGGGTTTAGGGCAGTGCAGTGGTGTTCGGGCAGTGTAGAGGGTCATGCGGGGGTGGTTCAAGGTATAGGGCAGTGGTGTTCGGGCAGTGTAGGGGGTCATGCTGGAGCTGGTGTTTCAGGGTTTAGGGCAGTGCAGTGGTCTTCGTGCAGAGTAAGGGGTCGTGCTGGGGTTGGTGTATTCAGGGTTTAGGGCAGAGCAGTGGTGTTCGGGCAGTGTAGGAGTCATGCTGGTGCTGGTGTTTCAGAGTTTAGGGCAGTGAAGGTGTGTTCGGGCAGTGTAGGGGGTCGTGCTGGAGGTGGTGTTTTAGGGTTTAGGGCAGTGCAGTGGTGTTCGGGCAGTGTAGGCGGTCGTGCTGGGGGTGGTGTTTTAGAGTTTAGGGCAGTGCAGCGGTGTTGGGGCAGTGTAGGGGGTCGTGCTGGGACTGGTGTTGCAGGGTTTTGGGCAATGCTGTGGTGTTCGGGCAGTGTAGGAGTCATGCTGAGACTGGTGTTTCAGGGTTTAGGGCAGTGCAGGTGTGTTTGGGGAGTGTAGGGGGTCGTGCTGGGGGTGGTGTTTTAGGGTTTAGGTCAGTGCAGTGGTGTTCGGACAGTGTAGGGGGTCGTGCTGGAGCTGGTGTTTCAGGGTTTAGGGCAGTGCAGTGGTCTTCGTGCAGAGCAAGGGGTCGTGCTGGGGTTGGTGTTTCAGGGTTTAGGGCAGTGCAGTGGTGTTCGGGCAGTGTAGGGGGTCGTGCTGGTGCTGGTGTTTCAGGGTTTAGGGCAGTGCAGGTGTGTTCGGGCAGTGTAGGGGGACGTGCTAGAGGTGGTGTTTTAGGGTTTAGGGGAGTGCAGTGGTGTTCGGGCAGTGTAGGGGTTCGTGCTGGGGGTGGTGTTTTAGAGTTTGGGGCAGTGCAGTGGTGTTCGGGCAGTGTAGGGGGTCGTACTGGGGCTGGTGTTGCAGGGTTTTGGGCAGTGCAGTGGTGTTCGGGCAGTGTAGGAGTCGTGCTGAGGCTGGTGTTTCAGGGTTTAGGGCAGTGCAGGTGTGTTCGGGCAGTGTAGGGGGTCGTGCTGGGGGTGGTGTTTTAGGGTTTAGGGCAGTGCAGTGGTGTTTGGGCAGTGTAGGGGGTCGTGCTGGGGGTGGTGTTTCAGAGTGTAGGGCAGTGCAGTGGTGTTCGGGCAGAGTAGGGGGTTGTGCAGTGGGTGGTGTTTCAGGGTTTAGGGCAGTGCAGTGATGTTCAGGCAGTGTAGGGGGTTGTGCTGGGGCTGGTGTTTCAGGGTTGAGTGCAGAGCAGTGGTGTTCAGGCAGTGTAGGAGTCGTGCTGGGGCTGGTGTTTAAGGGTTTAGGGAAGTGCAGTGGTCTTCGTGCAGAGTAAGGGGTCGTGCTGGGGTTGGTGTTTCAGGGTTTAGGGCAGTGCAGTGGTGTTCGGGCAGTGTAGGGGGTCGTGCTGGGACTGGTGTTTCAGGGTTTAGGGCAGAGCAGTGCTGTTCGGGCAGTGTAGAAGTCGTGCTGGTGCTGGTGTTTCAGGATTTAGGGCATTACAGGTGTGTTCGGGCAGTGTAGGGGGTCGTGCTGGAGGTGGTGTTTTAGGGTTTAGGGCAGTGCAGTGGTGTTCGGGCAGTGTAGGGGGTCGTGCTGGGGGTGGTGTTTTAGAGTTTAGGGCAATGCATCGGTGTTCGGGCAGTGTAGGGGGTCATGCTGGGGCTGGTGTTGCAGGGTTTTGGGCAGTGCAGTGGTGTTCGGGCAGTGTAGGAGTCGTGCTGAGGCTGGTGTTTCAGGGTTTAGGGCAGTGCAGGTGTGTTCAGGCAGTGTAGGGGGTCGTGCTGGGGGTGGTGTTTTAGGGTTTAGGGCAGTGCAGTGGTGTTTGGGCAGTGTAGGGGGTCGTGCTGGGAGTGGTGTTTCAGAGTTTAGGGCAGTGCAGTGGTGTTCGGGCAGAGTAGGGGGTTGTGCAGTGGGTGGTGTTTCAGGGTTTAGGGCAGTGCAGTGGTTTTTGGGCATTGTTGGAGGTCTTGCGGGGGGTGGTGTTTCAGGTTTTAGGGCAGTGTTGTTCGAGCAGTGTAGGGGGTCTTGCTGGGGGTGG
Source organism: Triturus cristatus (assembly GCF_964204655.1). Lineage (NCBI taxonomy): Eukaryota > Metazoa > Chordata > Amphibia > Caudata > Salamandridae > Triturus > Triturus cristatus. Next base: position 318,582 of record NW_028187460.1, read on the forward strand.
TGTTTCAGGGTTTATGGCAGTGCAGTGGTTTTCGGGCAGTATAGGTGGTCGTGCAGGGGGTGGTGTTTCAGGGTTTAGGGCAGTGCAGTGGTTTTTGGGCATTGTTGGAGGTCTTGTGGGGGGTGGTGTTTCAGGTTTTAGGGCAGTGTTGTTCGAGCAGTGTAGGGGGTCTTGCTGGGGGTGGTGTTTCAGGGTTTAGGGCAGTGCAGTGATGTTCGGGCAGTGTTGGGGGTCTTGCTGGGGTGGTGTTTCAGGGTTTAGGGCAGTGCAGTGGTGTTCGGGTAGTGTAGGGGGTCATGCTGGGGCTGGTGTTTCAGGGTTTAGGGCAGTGCAGTGGTGTTCGGGCAGTGTGAGGGGTCATGCTGGGGCTGGTGTTTCAGGGTTGAGGGCAGTGCAGTGGTGTTCGGGCAGTGTGAGGGGTCATGCTGGGGCTGGTGTTTCAGGGTTTAGGGCAGTGCAGTGGTTTTTGGGCAGTGTAGGGGGTCTTGCTGGGGGGTGGGGTTTCAGGGTTTAGGGCAGTGCAGTGGTGTTCGGGCAGTGTAGAGGGTCATGCAGGTGTGGTTCAAGGTGTAGGGCAGTGGTGTTCGGGCAGTGTAGGGGGTCATGCTGGAGCTGGTGTTTCAGGGTTTAGGGCAGTGCAGTGGTCTTCGTGCAGAGTAAGGGGTCGTGCTGGGGTTGGTGTTTCAGGGTTTAGGGCAGAGCAGTGGTGTTCGGGCAGTGTAGGAGTCATGCTGATGCTGGTGTTTCAGGGTTTAGGGCAGTGCAGGTGTGTTCGGGCAGTGTAGGGGGTCGTGCTGGAGATGGTGTTTTAGGGTTTAGGGCAGTGCAGTGGTGTTCGGGCAGTGTAGGCGGTCGTGCTGGGGGTGGTGTTTTAGAGTTTAGGGCAGTGCAGCGGTGTTGGGGCAGTGTAGGGGTCGTGCTGGGGCTGGTGTTGCAGGGTTTTGGGCAATGCAGTGGTGTTCGGGCAGTGTAGGAGTCATGCTGAGACTGGTGTTTCAGGGTTTAGGGCAGTGCAGGTGTGTTTGGGGAGTGTAGGGGGTCGTGCTGGGGGTGGTGTTTTAGGGTTTAGGGCAGTGCAGTGGTGTTCGGACAGTGTATGGGGTCGTGCTGGAGCTGGTGTTTCAGGGTTTAGGGCAGTGCAGTGGTCTTCGTGCAGAGCAAGGGGTCGTGCTGGGGTTGGTGTTTCAGGGTTTAGGGCAGTGCAGTGGTGTTCGGGCAGTGTAGGGGGTCGTGCTGGGGCTGGTGTTTCAGGGTTTAGGGCAGAGCAGTGGTGTTCGGGCAGTGTAGGAGTTGTGCTGGTGCTGGTGTTTCTGGGTTTAGGGCAGTGCAGGTGTGTTCGGGCAGTGTAGGGGGACGTGCTAGAGGTGGTGTTTTAGGGTTTAGGGGAGTGCAGTGGTGTTCGGGCAGTGTAGGGGTTCGTGCTGGGGGTGGTGTTTTAGAGTTTGGGGCAGTGCAGTGGTGTTCGGGCAGTGTAGGGGGTCGTGCTGGGGCTGGTGTTGCAGGGTTTTGGGCAGTGCAGTGGTGTTCGGGCAGTGTAGGAGTCGTGCTGAGGCTGGTGTTTCAGGGTTTAGGGCAGTGCAGGTGTGTTTGGGCAGTGTAGGGGGTCGTGCTGGGGGTGGTGTTTTAGGGTTTAGGGCAGTGCAGTGGTGTTTGGGCAGTGTAGGGGGTCGTGCTGGGGGTGGTGTTTCAGAGTATAGGGCAGTGCAGTGGTGTTCGGGCAGAGTAGGGGGTTGTGCAGTGGGTGGTGTTTCAGGGTTTAGGGCAGTGCAGTGATGTTCAGGCAGTGTAGGGGGTTTTGCTGGTGCTGGTGTTTCAGGGTTGAGTGCAGAGCAGTGGTGTTCAGGCAGTGTAGGAGTCGTGCTGGGGCTGGTGTTTAAGGGTTTAGGGCAGTGCAGTGGTCTTCGTGCAGAGTAAGGGGTCGTGCTGGGGTTGGTGTTTCAGGGTTTAGGGCAGTGCAGTGGTGTTCGGGCAGTGTAGGGGGTCGTGCTGGGACTGGTGTTTCAGGGTTTAGGGCAGAGCAGTGCTGTTCGGGCAGTGTAGAAGTCGTGCTGGTGCTGGTGTTTCAGGATTTAGGGCATTACAGGTGTGTTCGGGCAGTGTAGGGGGTCGTGCTGGAGGTGGTGTTTTAGGGTTTAGGGCAGTGCAGTGGTGTTCGGGCAGTGTAGGGGGTCGTGCTGGGGATGGTGTTTTAGAGTTTAGGGCAATGCATCGGTGTTCGGGCAGTGTAGGAGGTCATGCTGGGGCTGGTGTTGCAGGGTTTTGGGCAGTGCAGTGGTGTTCGGGCAGTGTAGGAGTCGTGCTGAGGCTGGTGTTTCAGGGTTTAGGGCAGTGCAGGTGTGTTCAGGCAGTGTAGGGGGTCGTGCTGGGGGTGGTGTTTTAGGGTTTAGGGCAGTGCAGTGGTGTTTGGGCAGTGTAGGGGGTCGTGCTGGGGGTGGTGTTTCAGAGTTTAGGGCAGTGCAGTGGTGTTCGGGCAGAGTAGGGGGTTGTGCAGTGGGTGGTGTTTCAGGGTTTAGGGCAGTGCAGTGATGTTCAGGCAGTGTAGGGGGTTGTGCTGGGGCTGGTGTTTCAGGGTTGAGTGCAGAGCAGTGGTGTCCAGGCAGTGTAGGAGTTGTGCTGGGGCTGGTGTTTAAGGGTTTAGGGCAGTGCAGTGGTCTTCGTGCAGAGTAAGGGGTCGTGCTGGGGTTGGTGTTTCAGGGTTTAGGGCAGTGCAGTGGTGTTCGGGCAGTGTAGGGGGTCGTGCTGGGACTGGTGTTTCAGGGTTTAGGGCAGAGCAGTGCTGTTCGGGCAGTGTAGGGGGTCGTGCTGGGGGTAGGGTTTTAGAGTTTAGGGCAATGCAGCGGTGTTCGGGCAGTGTAGGGGGTCGTGCTGGGGCTGGTGTTGCAGGGTTTTGGGCAGTGCAGTGGTGTTCGGGCAGTGTAGGAGTCGTGCTGAGGCTGGTGTTTCAGGGTTTAGGGCAGTGCAGGTGTGTTCGGGCAGTGTAGGAGTCGTGCTGGGGGGGTGTTTTAGGGTTTAGGGCAGCGCAGTGGTGTTTGGGCAGTGTAGGGGGTCGTGCTGGGGGTGGTGTTTCAGAGTTTAGGGCAGTGCAGTGGTGTTCGGGCAGAGTAGGGGGTCGTGCTGAGGCTGGTGTTGCAGCGTTTTTGGCAGTGCCGTGGTGTTCGGGCAGTGTAGGGTGTCGTGCTGGGGGTGGTGTTTTAGGGTTTAGGGCAGAGCAGGGGTGTTCGGGCATAGTAGGGGGTTGTGCTGTTGGTGGCGTTTCAGGGCTTAGGGAAGTGCAGTGGAGTTCAGGCAGTGTAGGGGGTCATTCTGGGGGTAGTGTTTCAGGGTTTAGGGCAGTGGTTTGGTGTTCGGGCAGTGTAGGGGGTCGTGCAGGGGGTGGTGTTTCAGGGTTTAGGGCAGTGCAGTTGGGTTTGTGCAGTATAAGGGGTCGTGCTGGGGTTGGTGTTTCAGGGTTAAGGGCAGTGCAGTGGTGTTCAGGCAGTGTAGGGGGTTGTGCTGGGGCTGGTGTTTCAGGGTTGAGGGCAGAGCAGTGGTGTTCGGGCAGTGTAGGAGTCGTGCTGGGGCTGGTGTTTCAGGGTTTAGGGCAGTGCAGTGGTGTTTGGGCAGTGTAGGGGGTCTTGCTGGGGGTCGTGTTTCAGGGTTTAGGGCAGTGCAGTGGTGATCGGGCAGTGTAGGGGGTCATGCAGGGGGTGGTGTTTCAGGGTTTAAAGCAGTGCAGTGGTTTTCGGGCATTGTTGAAGGTCTTGCTGGGGGTGGTGTTTCAGGGTTGAGGGCAGTGTTGTTCGAGCAGTTTAGGGGGTCGTGCTGGGGGTACTGTTTCAGGATTTAGGGCAGTGCTTTGTTGTTCGGGCAGTGTAGGGGTCGTGCTGGAGCTGGTGTTTCAGGGTTTAGTGCAGTGCAGTGGTGTTTGGGCAGTGTAGGGGGTCGTGCTTGGGCTGGTGTTTCAGGATTTAGGGCAGAGCAGTGGTGTTCGGACAGTTTAGGAGTCGTGCTGGGTCTGGTGTTTCAGGGTTTAGGACAGTGCAGTGGTGTTTGGGCAGTGTAGCGGGTCTTGCTGGGGGTGGTGTTTCAGGGTTTAGGGCTGTGCAGTGGTGTTTGGGCAGTGTAGGGGGTCATGCAGGGCATGGTGTTTCAGGGTTTAGGGCAGAGCAGTGGTGTTCGGGCAGTGTAGGAGTCGTGCTGGGGCCGGTGTGTCAGGGTTTAGGGCAGTGCAGTTTTGTTTTGGCTGTGTAGGGGGTCTTGCTGGGGGTGGAGTTTCAGGGTTTATGGCAGTGCAGTGGTTTTCGGGCAGTATAGGTGGTCGTGCAGGGGGTGGTGTTTCAGGGTTTAGGGCAGTGCAGTGGTTTTTGGGCATTGTTGGAGGTCTTGCGGGGGGTGGTGTTTCAGGTTTTAGGGCAGTGTTGTTCGAGCAGTGTAGGGGGTCTTGCTGGGGGTGGTGTTTCAGGGTTTATGGCAGTGCAGTGGTTTTCGGGCAGTATAGGTGGTCGTGCAGGGGGTGGTGTTTCAGGGTTTAGGGCAGTGCAGTGGTTTTTGGGCATTGTTGGAGGTCTTGCGGGGGGTGGTGTTTCAGGTTTTAGGGCAGTGTTGTTCGAGCAGTGTAGGGGGTCTTGCTGGGGGTGGTGTTTCAGGGTTTAGGGCAGTGCAGTGATGTTCGGGCAGTGTTGGGGGTCTTGCTGGGGTGGTGTTTCAGGGTTTAGGGCAGTGCAGGTGTGTTCGGGCAGTGTAGGGGGTCGTGCTGGAGATGGTGTTTTAGGGTTTAGGGCAGTGCAGTGGTGTTCGGGCAGTGTAGGCGGTCGTGCTGGGGGTGGTGTTTTAGAGTTTAGGGCAGTGCAGTGGTGTTGGGGCAGTGTAGGGGTCGTGCTGGGGCTGGTGTTGCAGGGTTTTGGGCAATGCAGTGGTGTTCGGGCAGTGTAGGAGTCATGCTGAGACTGGTGTTTCAGGGTTTAGGGCAGTGCAGGTGTGTTTGGGGAGTGTAGGGGGTCGTGCTGGGGGTGGTGTTTTAGGGTTTAGGGCAGTGCAGTGGTGTTCGGACAGTGTATGGGGTCGTGCTGGAGCTGGTGTTTCAGGGTTTAGGGCAGTGCAGTGGTCTTCGTGCAGAGCAAGGGGTCGTGCTGGGGTTGGTGTTTCAGGGTTTAGGGCAGTGCAGTGGTGTTTGGGCAGTGTAGGGGGTCGTGCTGGGGCTGGTGTTTCAGGGTTTAGGGCAGAGCAGTGGTGTTCGGGCAGTGTAGGAGTTGTGCTGGTGCTGGTGTTTCTGGGTTTAGGGCAGTGCAGGTGTGTTCGGGCAGTGTAGGGGGACGTGCTAGAGGTGGTGTTTTAGGGTTTAGGGGAGTGCAGTGGTGTTCGGGCAGTGTAGGGGTTCGTGCTGGGGGTGGTGTTTTAGAGTTTAGGGCAGTGCAGTGGTGTTCGGGCAGTGTAGGGGGTCGTGCTGGGGCTGGTGTTGCAGGGTTTTGGGCAGTGCAGTGGTGTTCGGGCAGTGTAGGAGTCGTGCTGAGGCTGGTGTTTCAGGGTTTAGGGCAGTGCAGGTGTGTTCGGGCAGTGTAGGGGGTCGTGCTGGGGGTGGTGTTTTAGGGTTTAGGGCAGTGCAGTGGTGTTTGGGCAGTGTAGGGGGTCGTGCTGGGGGTGGTGTTTCAGAGTTTAGGGCAGTGCAGTGGTGTTCGGGCAGAGTAGGGGGTTGTGCAGTGGGTGGTGTTTCAGGGTTTAGGGCAGTGCAGTGATGTTCAGGCAGTGTAGGGGGTTGTGCTGGGGCTGGTGTTTCAGGGTTGAGTGCAGAGCAGTGGTGTTCAGGCAGTGTAGGAGTCATGCTGGGGCTGGTGTTTAAGGGTTTAGGGCAGTGCAGTGGTCTTCGTGCAGAGTAAGGGGTCATGCTGGGGCTGGTGTTTCAGGGTTTAGGGCAGTGCAGTGGTGTTCGGGCAGTGTGAGGGGTCATGCTGGGGCTGGTGTTTCAGGGTTTAGGGCAGTGCAGTGGATTTTGGGCAGTGTAGGGGGTCTTGCTGGGGGGGGGGTTTCAGGGTTTAGGGCAGTGCAGTGGTGTTCGGGCAGTGTAGAGGGTCATGCGGGGGTGGTTCAAGGTATAGGGCAGTGGTGTTCGGGCAGTGTAGGGGGTCATGCTGGAGCTGGTGTTTCAGGGTTTAGGGCAGTGCAGTGGTCTTCGTGCAGAGTAAGGGGTCGTGCTGGGGTTGGTGTATTCAGGGTTTAGGGCAGAGCAGTGGTGTTCGGGCAGTGTAGGAGTCATGCTGGTGCTGGTGTTTCAGAGTTTAGGGCAGTGCAGGTGTGTTCGGGCAGTGTAGGGGGTCGTGCTGGAGGTGGTGTTTTAGGGTTTAGGGCAGTGCAGTGGTGTTCGGGCAGTGTAGGCGGTCGTGCTGGGGGTGGTGTTTTAGAGTTTAGGGCAGTGCAGCGGTGTTGGGGCAGTGTAGGGGGTCGTGCTGGGACTGGTGTTGCAGGGTTTTGGGCAATGCTGTGGTGTTCGGGCAGTGTAGGAGTCATGCTGAGACTGGTGTTTCAGGGTTTAGGGCAGTGCAGGTGTGTTTGGGGAGTGTAGGTGGTCGTGCTGGGGGTGGTGTTTTAGGGTTTAGGGCAGTGCAGTGGTGTTCGGACAGTGTAGGGGGTCGTGCTGGAGCTGGTGTTTCAGGGTTTAGGGCAGTGCAGTGGTCTTCGTGCAGAGCAAGGGGTCGTGCTGGGGTTGGTGTTTCAGGGTTTAGGGCAGTGCAGTGGTGTTCGGGCAGTGTAGGGGGTCGTGCTGGTGCTGGTGTTTCAGGGTTTAGGGCAGTGCAGGTGTGTTCGGGCAGTGTAGGGGGACGTGCTAGAGGTGGTGTTTTAGGGTTTAGGGGAGTGCAGTGGTGTTCGGGCAGTGTAGGGGTTCGTGCTGGGGGTGGAGTTTTAGAGTTTGGGGCAGTGCAGTGGTGTTCGGGCAGTGTAGGGGGTCGTACTGGGGCTGGTGTTGCAGGGTTTTGGGCAGTGCAGTGGTGTTCGGGCAGTGTAGGAGTCGTGCTGAGGCTGGTGTTTCAGGGTTTAGGGCAGTGCAGGTGTGTTCGGGCAGTGTAGGGGGTCGTGCTGGGGGTGGTGTTTTAGGGTTTAGGGCAGTGCAGTGGTGTTTGGGCAGTGTAGGGGGTCGTGCTGGGGGTGGTGTTTCAGAGTGTAGGGCAGTGCAGTGGTGTTCGGGCAGAGTAGGGGGTTGTGCAGTGGGTGGTGTTTCAGGGTTTAGGGCAGTGCAGTGATGTTCAGGCAGTGTAGGGGGTTGTGCTGGGGCTGGTGTTTCAGGGTTGAGTGCAGAGCAGTGGTGTTCAGGCAGTGTAGGAGTCGTGCTGGGGCTGGTGTTTAAGGGTTTAGGGCAGTGCAGTGGTCTTCGTGCAGAGTAAGGGGTCGTGCTGGGGTTGGTGTTTCAGGGTTTAGGGCAGTGCAGTGGTGTTCGGGCAGTGTAGGGGGTCGTGCTGGGACTGGTGTTTCAGGGTGTAGGGCAGAGCAGTGCTGTTCGGGCAGTGTAGAAGTCGTGCTGGTGCTGGTGTTTCAGGATTTAGGGCATTACAGGTGTGTTCGGGCAGTGTAGGGGGTCGTGCTGGAGGTGGTGTTTTAGGGTTTAGGGCAGTGCAGTGGTGTTCGGGCAGTGTAGGGGGTCGTGCTGGGGGTGGTGTTTTAGAGTTTAGGGCAATGCATCGGTGTTCGGGCAGTGTAGGGGGTCATGCTGGGGCTGGTGTTGCAGGGTTTTGGACAGTGCAGTGGTGTTCGGGCAGTGTGGGAGCCGTGCTGAGGCTGGTGTTTCAGGGTTTAGGGCAGTGCAGGTGTGTTCAGGCAGTGTAGGGGGTCGTGCTGGGGGTGGTGTTTTAGGGTTTAGGGCAGTGCAGTGGTGTTTGGGCAGTGTAGGGGGTCGTGCTGGGGGTGGTGTTTCAGAGTTTAGGGCAGTGCAGTGGTGTTCGGGCAGAGTAGGGGGTTGTGCAGTGGGTGGTGTTTCAGGGTTTAGGGCAGTGCAGGTGTGTTCGGGCAGTGTAGGGGGTCGTGCTGGAGATGGTGTTTTAGGGTTTAGGGCAGTGCAGTGGTGTTCGGGCAGTGTAGGCGGTCGTGCTGGGGGTGGTGTTTTAGAGTTTAGGGCAGTGCAGCGGTGTTGGGGCAGTGTAGGGGTCGTGCTGGGGCTGGTGTTGCAGGGTTTTGGGCAATGCAGTGGTGTTCGGGCAGTGTAGGAGTCATGCTGAGACTGGTGTTTCAAGGTTTAGGGCAGTGCAGGTGTGTTTGGGGAGTGTAGGGGGTCGTGCTGGGGGTGTTGTTTTAGGGTTTAGGGCAGTGCAGTGGTGTTCGGACAGTGTATGGGGTCGTGCTGGAGCTGGTGTTTCAGGGTTTAGGGCAGTGCAGTGGTCTTCGTGCAGAGCAAGGGGTCGTGCTGGGGTTGGTGTTTCAGGGTTTAGGGCAGTGCAGTGGTGTTTGGGCAGTGTAGGGGGTCGTGCTGGGGCTGGTGTTTCAGGGTTTAGGGCAGAGCAGTGGTGTTCGGGCAGTGTAGGAGTTGTGCTGGTGCTGGTGTTTCTGGGTTTAGGGCAGTGCAGGTGTGTTCGGGCAGTGTAGGGGGACGTGCTAGAGGTGGTGTTTTAGGGTTTAGGGGAGTGCAGTGGTGTTCGGGCAGTGTAGGGGTTCGTGCTGGGGGTGGTGTTTTAGAGTTTAGGGCAGTGCAGTGGTGTTCGGGCAGTGTAGGGGGTCGTGCTGGGGCTGGTGTTGCAGGGTTTTGGGCAGTGCAGTGGTGTTCGGGCAGTGTAGGAGTCGTGCTGAGGCTGGTGTTTCAGGGTTTAGGGCAGGGCAGGTGTGTTCGGGCAGTGTAGGGGGTCGTGCTGGGGGTGGTGTTTTAGGGTTTAGGGCAGTGCAGTGGTGTTTGGGCAGTGTAGGGGGTCGTGCTGGGGGTGGTGTTTCAGAGTTTAGGGCAGTGCAGTGGTGTTCGGGCAGAGTAGGGGGTTGTGCAGTGGGTGGTGTTTCAGGGTTTAGGGCAGTGCAGTGATGTTCAGGCAGTGTAGGGGGTTGTGCTGAGGCTGGTGTTTCAGGGTTGAGTGCAGAGCAGTGGTGTTCAGGCAGTGTAGGAGTCATGCTGGGGCTGGTGTTTAAGGGTTTAGGGCAGTGCAGTGGTCTTCGTGCAGAGTAAGGGGTCATGCTGGGGCTGGTGTTTCAGGGTTTAGGGCAGTGCAGTGGTGTTCGGGCAGTGTGAGGGGTCATGCTGGGGCTGGTGTTTCAGGGTTGAGGGCAGTGCAGTGGTGTTCGGGCAGTGTGAGGGGTCATGCTGGGGCTGGTGTTTCAGGGTTTAGGGCAGTGCAGTGGTTTTTGGGCAGTGTAGGGGGTCTTGCTGGGGGGTGGGGTTTCAGGGTTTAGGGCAGTGCAGTGGTGTTCGGGCAGTGTAGAGGGTCATGCGGGGGTGGTTCAAGGTATAGGGCAGTGGTGTTCGGGCAGTGTAGGGGGTCATGCTGGGGCTGGTGTTTCAGGGTTTAGGGCAGTGCAGTGGTCTTCGTGCAGAGTAAGGGGTCGTGCTGGGGTTGGTGTATTCAGGGTTTAGGGCAGAGCAGTGGTGTTCGGGCAGTGTAGGAGTCATGCTGGTGCTGGTGTTTCAGAGTTTAGGGCAGTGCAGGTGTGTTCGGGCAGTGTAGGGGGTTGTGCTGGAGGTGGTGTTTTAGGGTTTAGGGCAGTGCAGTGGTGTTCGGGCAGTGTAGGCGGTCGTGCTGGGACTGGTGTTGCAGGGTTTTGGGCAATGCAGTGGTGTTCGGGCAGTGTAGGAGTCATGCTGAGACTGGTGTTTCAGGGTTTAGGGCAGTGCAGTGGTGTTCGGACAGTGTAGGGGGTCGTGCTGGAGCTGGTGTTTCAGGGTTTAGGGCAGTGCAGTGGTCTTCGTGCAGAGCAAGGGGTCGTGCTGGGGTTGGTGTTTCAGGGTTTAGGGCAGTGCAGTGGTGTTCGGGCAGTGTAGGGGGTCGTGCTGGTGCTGGTGTTTCAGGGTTTAGGGCAGTGCAGGTGTGTTCGGGCAGTGTAGGGGGACGTGCTAGAGGTGGTGTTTTAGGGTTTAGGGGAGTGCAGTGGTGTTCGGGCAGTGTAGGGGTTCGTGCTGGGGGTGGTGTTTTAGAGTTTGGGGCAGTGCAGTGGTGTTCGGGCAGTGTAGGGGGTCGTGCTGGGGCTGGTGTTGCAGGGTTTTGGGCAGTGCAGTGGTGTTCGGGCAGTGTAGGAGTCGTGCTGAGGCTGGTGTTTCAGGGTTTAGGGCAGTGCAGGTGTGTTCGGGCAGTGTAGGGGGTCGTGCTGGGGGTGGTGTTTTAGGGTTTAGGGCAGTGCAGTGGTGTTTGGGCAGTGTAGGGGGTCGTGCTGGGGGTGGTGTTTCAGAGTTTAGGGCAGTGCAGTGGTGTTCGGGCAGAGTAGGGGGTTGTGCAGTGGGTGGTGTTTCAGGGTTTAGGGCAGTGCAGTGATGTTCAGGCAGTGTAGGGGGTTGTGCTGGGGCTGGTGTTTCAGGGTTGAGTGCAGAGCAGTGGTGTTCAGGCAGTGTAGGAGTCGTGCTGGGGCTGGTGTTTAAGGGTTTAGGGCAGTGCAGTGGTCTTCGTGCAGAGTAAGGGGTCGTGCTGGGGTTGGTGTTTCAGGGTTTAGGGCAGTGCAGTGGTGTTCGGGCAGTGTAGGGGGTCGTGCTGGGACTGGTGTTTCAGGATTTAGGGCATTACAGGTGTGTTCGCGCAGTGTAGGGGGTCGTGCTGGAGGTGGTGTTTTAGGGTTTAGGGCAGTGCAGTGGTGTTCGGGCAGTGTAGGGGGTCGTGCTGGGGGTGGTGTTTTAGAGTTTAGGGCAATGCATCGGTGTTCGGGCAGTGTAGGGGGTCATGCTGGGGCTGGTGTTGCAGGGTTTTGGGCAGTGCAGTGGTGTTCGGGCAGTGTAGGAGTCGTGCTGAGGCTGGTGTTTCAGGGTTTAGGGCAGTGCAGGTGTGTTCAGGCAGTGTAGGGGGTCGTGCTGGGGGTGGTGTTTTAGGGATTAGGGCAGTGCAGTGGTGTTTGGGCAGTGGAGGGGGTCGTGCTGGGGGTGGTGTTTCAGAGTTTAGGGCAGTGCAGTGGTGTTCGGGCAGAGTAGGGGGCTGTGCAGTGGGTGGTGTTTCAGGGTTTAGGGCAGTGCAGGTGTGTTCGGGCAGTGTAGGGGGTCGTGCAGGAGATGGTGTTTTAGGGTTTAGGGCAGTGCAGTGGTGTTCGGTCAGTGTAGGCGGTCGTGCTGGGGGTGGTGTTTTAGAGTTTAGGGCAGTGCAGCGGTGTTGGGGCAGTGTAGGGGTCGTGCTGGGGCTGGTGTTGCAGGGTTTTGGGCAATGCAGTGGTGTTCGGGCAGTGTAGGAGTCATGCTGAGACTGGTGTTTCAGGGTTTAGGGCAGTGCAGGTGTGTTTGGGGAGTGTAGGGGGTCGTGCTGGGGGTGGTGTTTTAGGGTTTAGGGCAGTGCAGTGGTGTTCGGACAGTGTATGGGGTCGTGCTGGAGCTGGTGTTTCAGGGTTTAGGGCAGTGCAGTGGTCTTCGTGCAGAGCAAGGGGTCGTGCTGGGGTTGGTGTTTCAGGGTTTAGGGCAGTGCAGTGGTGTTCGGGCAGTGTAGGGGGTCGTGCTGGGGCTGGTGTTTCAGGGTTTAGGGCAGAGCAGTGGTGTTCGGGCAGTGTAGGAGTTGTGCTGGTGCTGGTGTTTCTGGGTTTAGGGCAGTGCAGGTGTGTTCGGGCAGTGTAGGGGGACGAGCTAGAGGTGGTGTTTTAGGGTTTAGGGGAGTGCAGTGGTGTTCGGGCAGTGTAGGGGTTTGTGCTGCGGGTGGTGTTTTAGAGTTTAGGGCAGTGCAGTGGTGTTCGGGCAGCGTAGGGGGTCGTGCTGGGGCTGGTGTTGCAGGGTTTTGGGCAGTGCAGTGGTGTTCGGGCAGTGTAGGAGTCGTGCTGAGGCTGGTGTTTCAGGGTTTAGGGCAGTGCAGGTGTGTTCGGGCAGTGTAGGGGGTCGTGCTGGGGGTGGTGTTTTAGGGTTTAGGGCAGTGCAGTGGTGTTTGGGCAGTGTAGGGGGTCGTGCTGGGGGTGGTGTTTCAGAGTTTAGGGCAGTGCAGTGGTGTTCGGGCAGAGTAGGGGGTTGTGCAGTGGGTGGTGTTTCAGGGTTTAGGGCAGTGCAGTGATGTTCAGGCAGTGTAGGGGGTTGTGCTGGGGCTGGTGTTTCAGGGTTGAGTGCAGAGCAGTGGTGTTCAGGCAGTGTAGGAGTCATGCTGGGGCTGGTGTTTAAGGGTTTAGGGCAGTGCAGTGGTCTTCGTGCAGAGTAAGGGGTCATGCTGGGGCTGGTGTTTGAGGGTTTAGGGCAGTGCAGTGGTGTTCGGGCAGTGTGAGGGGTCATGCTGGGGCTGGTGTTTCAGGGTTGAGGGCAGTGCAGTGGTGTTCGGGCAGTGTGAGGGGTCATGCTGGGGCTGGTGTTTCAGGGTTTAGGGCAGTGCAGTGGTTTTTGGGCAGTGTAGGGGGTCTTGCTGGGGGGTGGGGTTTCAGGGTTTAGGGCAGTGCAGTGGTGTTTGGGCAGTGTAGAGGGTCATGCGGGGGTGGTTCAAGGTATAGGGCAGTGGTGTTCGGGCAGTGTAGGGGGTCATGCTGGAGCTGGTGTTTCAGGGTTTAGGGCAGTGCAGTGGTCTTCGTGCAGAGTAAGGGGTTGTGCTGGGGTTGGTGTATTCAGGGTTTAGGGCAGAGCAGTGGTGTTCGGGCAGTGTAGGAGCCATGCTGGTGCTGGTGTTTCAGAGTTTAGGGCAGTGCAGGTGTGTTCGGGCAGTGTAGGGGGTCGTGCTGGAGGTGGTGTTTTAGGGTTTAGGGCAGTGCAGTGGTGTTCGGGCAGTGTAGGCGGTCGTGCTGGGGGTGGTGTTTTAGAGTTTAGGGCAGTGCAGCGGTGTTGGGGCAGTGTAGGGGGTCGTGCTGGGACTGGTGTTGCAGGGTTTTGGGCAATGCAGTGGTGTTCGGGCAGTGTAGGAGTCATGCTGAGACTGGTGTTTCAGGGTTTAGGGCAGTGCAGGTGTGTTTGGTGAGTGTAGGGGGTCGTGCTGGGGGTGGTGTTTTAGGGTTTAGGGCAGTGCAGTGGTGTTCGGACAGTGTAGGGGGTCGTGCTGGAGCTGGTGTTTCAGGGTTTAGGGCAGTGCAGTGGTCTTCGTGCAGAGCAAGGGGTCGTGCTGGGGTTGGTGTTTCAGGGTTTAGGGCAGTGCAGTGGTGTTCGGGCAGTGTAGGGGGTCGTGCTGGTGCTGGTGTTTCAGGGTTTAGGGCAGTGCAGGTGTGTTCGGGCAGTGTAGGGGGACGTGCTAGAGGTGGTGTTTTAGGGTTTAGGGGAGTGCAGTGGTGTTCGGGCAGTGTAGGGGTTCGTGCTGGGGGTGTTGTTTTAGAGTTTGGGGCAGTGCAGTGGTGTTCGGGCAGTGTAGGGGGTCGTGCTGGGGCTGGTGTTGCAGGGTTTTGGGCAGTGCAGTGGTGTTCGGGCAGTGTAGGAGTCGTGCTGAGGCTGGTGTTTCAGGGTTTAGGGCAGTGCAGGTGTGTTCGGGCAGTGTAGGGGGTCGTGCTGGGGGTGGTGTTTTAGGGTTTAGGGCAGTGCAGTGGTGTTTGGGCAGTGTAGGGGGTCATGCTGGGGGTGGTGTTTCAGAGTTTAGGGCAGTGCAGTGGTGTTCGGGCAGTGTAGGGGGTTGTGCTGGGGCTGGTGTTTCAGGGTTGAGTGCAGAGCAGTGGTGTTCAGGCAGTGTAGGAGTCGTGCTGGGGCTGGTGTTTAAGGGTTTAGGGAAGTGCAGTGGTCTTCGTGCAGAGTAAGGGGTCGTGCTGGGGTTGGTGTTTCAGGGTTTAGGGCAGTGCAGTGGTGTTCGGGCAGTGTAGGGGGTCGTGCTGGGACTGGTGTTTCAGGGTTTAGGGCAGAGCAGTGCTGTTCGGGCAGTGTAGAAGTCGTGCTGGTGCTGGTGTTTCAGGATTTAGGGCATTACAGGTGTGTTCGGGCAGTGTAGGGGGTCGTGCTGGAGGTGGTGTTTTAGGGTTTAGGGCAGTGCAGTGGTGTTCGGGCAGTGTAGGGGGTCGTGCTGGGGGTGGTGTTTTAGAGTTTAGGGCAATGCATCGGTGTTCGGGCAGTGTAGGGGGTCATGCTGGGGCTGGTGTTGCAGGGTTTTGGGCAGTGCAGTGGTGTTCGGGCAGTGTAGGAGTCGTGCTGAGGCTGGTGTTTCAGGGTTTAGGGCAGTGCAGGTGTGTTCAGGCAGTGTAGGGGGTCGTGCTGGGGGTGGTGTTTTAGGGTTTAGGGCAGTGCAGTGGTGTTTGGGCAGTGTAGGGGGTCGTGCTGGGAGTGGTGTTTCAGAGTTTAGGGCAGTGCAGTGGTGTTCGGGCAGAGTAGGGGGTTGTGCAGTGGGTGGTGTTTCAGGGTTTAGGGCAGTGCAGTGGTTTTTGGGCATTGTTGGAGGTCTTGCGGGGGGTGGTGTTTCAGGTTTTAGGGCAGTGTTGTTCGAGCAGTGTAGGGGGTCTTGCTGGGGGTGGTGTTTCAGGGTTTATGGCAGTGCAGTGGTTTTCGGGCAGTATAGGTGGTCGTGCAGGGGGTGGTGTTTCAGGGTTTAGGGCAGTGCAGTGGTTTTTGGGCATTGTTGGAGGTCTTGTGGGGGGTGGTGTTTCAGGTTTTAGGGCAGTGTTGTTCGAGCAGTGTAGGGGGTCTTGCTGGGGGTGGTGTTTCAGGGTTTAGGGCAGTGCAGTGATGTTCGGGCAGTGTTGGGGGTCTTGCTGGGGTGGTGTTTCAGGGTTTAGGGCAGTGCAGTGGTGTTCGGGTAGTGTAGGGGGTCATGCTGGGGCTGGTGTTTCAGGGTTTAGGGCAGTGCAGTGGTGTTCGGGCAGTGTGAGGGGTCATGCTGGGGCTGGTGTTTCAGGGTTTAGGGCAGTGCAGTGGTTTTTGGGCAGTGTAGGGGGTCTTGCTGGGGGGTGGGGTTTCAGGGTTTAGGGCAGTGCAGTGGTGTTCGGGCAGTGTAGAGGGTCATGCAGGTGTGGTTCAAGGTGTAGGGCAGTGGTGTTCGGGCAGTGTAGGGGGTCATGCTGGAGCTGGTGTTTCAGGGTTTAGGGCAGTGCAGTGGTCTTCGTGCAGAGTAAGGGGTCGTGCTGGGGTTGGTGTTTCAGGGTTTAGGGCAGAGCAGTGGTGTTCGGGCAGTGTAGGAGTCATGCTGATGCTGGTGTTTCAGGGTTTAGGGCAGTGCAGGTGTGTTCGGGCAGTGTAGGGGGTCGTGCTGGGGGTGGTGTTTTAGGGTTTAGGGCAGTGCAGTGGTGTTTGGGCAGTGGAGGGGGTCGTGCTGGGGGTGGTGTTTCAGAGTTTAGGGCAGTGCAGTGGTGTTCGGGCAGAGTAGGGGGCTGTACAGTGGGTGGTGTTTCAGGGTTTAGGGCAGTGCAGGTGTGTTCGGGCAGTGTAGGGGGTCGTGCAGGAGATGGTGTTTTAGGGTTTAGGGCAGTGCAGTGGTGTTCGGTTAGTGTAGGCGGTCGTGCTGGGGGTGGTGTTTTAGAGTTTAGGGCAGTGCAGCGGTGTTGGGGCAGTGTAGGGGTCGTGCTGGGGCTGGTGTTGCAGGGTTTTGGGCAATGCAGTGGTGTTCGGGCAGTGTAGGAGTCATGCTGAGACTGGTGTTTCAGGGTTTAGGGCAGTGCAGGTGTGTTTGGGGAGTGTAGGGGGTCGTGCTGGGGGTGGTGTTTTAGGGTTTAGGGCAGTGCAGTGGTGTTCGGACAGTGTATGGGGTCGTGCTGGAGCTGGTGTTTAAGGGTTTAGGGCAGTGCAGTGGTCTTCGTGCAGAGCAAGGGGTCGTGCTGGGGTTGGTGTTTCAGGGTTTAGGGCAGTGCAGTGGTGTTCGGGCAGTGTAGGGGGTCGTGCTGGGGCTGGTGTTTCAGGGTTTAGGGCAGAGCAGTGGTGTTCGGGCAGTGTAGGAGTTGTGCTGGTGCTGGTGTTTCTGGGTTTAGGGCAGTGCAGGTGTGTTCGGGCAGTGTAGGGGGACGAGCTAGAGGTGGTGTTTTAGGGTTTAGGGGAGTGCAGTGGTGTTCGGGCAGTGTAGGGGTTTGTGCTGCGGGTGGTGTTTTAGAGTTTAGGGCAGTGCAGTGGTGTTCGGGCAGCGTAGGGGGTCGTGCTGGGGCTGGTGTTGCAGGGTTTTGGGCAGTGCAGTGGTGTTCGGGCAGTGTAGGAGTCGTGCTGAGGCTGGTGTTTCAGGGTTTAGGGCAGTGCAGGTGTGTTCGGGCAGTGTAGGGGGTCGTGCTGGGGGTGGAGTTTTAGGGTTTAGGGCAGTGCAGTGGTGTTTGGGCAGTGTAGGGGGTCGTGCTGGGGGTGGTGTTTCAGAGTTTAGGGCAGTGCAGTGGTGTTCGGGCAGAGTAGGGGGTTGTGCAGTGGGTGGTGTTTCAGGGTTTAGGGCAGTGCAGTGATGTTCAGGCAGTGTAGGGGGTTGTGCTGGGGCTGGTGTTTCAGGGTTGAGTGCAGAGCAGTGGTGTTCAGGCAGTGTAGGAGTCATGCTGGGGCTGGTGTTTAAGGGTTTAGGGCAGTGCAGTGGTCTTCGTGCAGAGTAAGGGGTCATGCTGGGGCTGGTGTTTGAGGGTTTAGGGCAGTGCAGTGGTGTTCGGGCAGTGTGAGGGGTCATGCTGGGGCTGGTGTTTCAGGGTTGAGGGCAGTGCAGTGGTGTTCGGGCAGTGTGAGGGGTCATGCTGGGGCTGGTGTTTCAGGGTTTAGGGCAGTGCAGTGGTTTTTGGGCAGTGTAGGGGGTCTTGCTGGGGGGTGGGGTTTCAGGGTTTAGGGCAGTGCAGTGGTGTTTGGGCAGTGTAGAGGGTCATGCGGGGGTGGTTCAAGGTATAGGGCAGTGGTGTTCGGGCAGTGTAGGGGGTCATGCTGGAGCTGGTGTTTCAGGGTTTAGGGCAGTGCAGTGGTCTTCGTGCAGAGTAAGGGGTTGTGCTGGGGTTGGTGTATTCAGGGTTTAGGGCAGAGCAGTGGTGTTCGGGCAGTGTAGGAGCCATGCTGGTGCTGGTGTTTCAGAGTTTAGGGCAGTGCAGGTGTGTTCGGGCAGTGTAGGGGGTCGTGCTGGAAGTGGTGTTTTAGGGTTTAGGGCAGTGCAGTGGTGTTCGGGCAGTGTAGGCGGTCGTGCTGGGGGTGGTGTTTTAGAGTTTAGGGCAGTGCAGCGGTGTTGGGGCAGTGTAGGGGGTCGTGCTGGGACTGGTGTTGCAGGGTTTTGGGCAATGCAGTGGTGTTCGGGCAGTGTAGGAGTCATGCTGAGACTGGTGTTTCAGGGTTTAGGGCAGTGCAGGTGTGTTTGGTGAGTGTAGGGGGTCGTGCTGGGGGTGGTGTTTTAGGGTTTAGGGCAGTGCAGTGGTGTTCGGACAGTGTAGGGGGTCGTGCTGGAGCTGGTGTTTCAGGGTTTAGGGCAGTGCAGTGGTCTTCGTGCAGAGCAAGGGGTCGTGCTGGGGTTGGTGTTTCAGGGTTTAGGGCAGTGCAGTGGTGTTCGGGCAGTGTAGGGGGTCGTGCTGGTGCTGGTGTTTCAGGGTTTAGGGCAGTGCAGGTGTGTTCGGGCAGTGTAGGGGGACGTGCTAGAGGTGGTGTTTTAGGGTTTAGGGGAGTGCAGTGGTGTTCGGGCAGTGTAGGGGTTCGTGCTGGGGGTGTTGTTTTAGAGTTTGGGGCAGTGCAGTGGTGTTCGGGCAGTGTAGGGGGTCGTGCTGGGGCTGGTGTTGCAGGGTTTTGGGCAGTGCAGTGGTGTTCGGGCAGTGTAGGAGTCGTGCTGAGGCTGGTGTTTCAGGGTTTAGGGCAGTGCAGGTGTGTTCGGGCAGTGTAGGGGGTCGTGCTGGGGGTGGTGTTTTAGGGTTTAGGGCAGTGCAGTGGTGTTTGGGCAGTGTAGGGGGTCGTGCTGGGGGTGGTGTTTCAGAGTTTAGGGCAGTGCAGTGGTGTTCGGGCAGTGTAGGGGGTTGTGCTGGGGCTGGTGTTTCAGGGTTGAGTGCAGAGCAGTGGTGTTCAGGCAGTGTAGGAGTCGTGCTGGGGCTGGTGTTTAAGGGTTTAGGGAAGTGCAGTGGTCTTCGTGCAGAGTAAGGGGTCGTGCTGGGGTTGGTGTTTCAGGGTTTAGGGCAGTGCAGTGGTGTTCGGGCAGTGTAGGGGGTCGTGCTGGGACTGGTGTTTCAGGGTTTAGGGCAGAGCAGTGCTGTTCGGGCAGTGTAGAAGTCGTGCTGGTGCTGGTGTTTCAGGATTTAGGGCATTACAGGTGTGTTCGGGCAGTGTAGGGGGTCGTGCTGGAGGTGGTGTTTTAGGGTTTAGGGCAGTGCAGTGGTGTTCGGGCAGTGTAGGGGGTCGTGCTGGGGGTGGTGTTTTAGAGTTTAGGGCAATGCATCGGTGTTCGGGCAGTGTAGGGGGTCATGCTGGGGCTGGTGTTGCAGGGTTTTGGGCAGTGCAGTGGTGTTCGGGCAGTGTAGGAGTCGTGCTGAGGCTGGTGTTTCAGGGTTTAGGGCAGTGCAGGTGTGTTCAGGCAGTGTAGGGGGTCGTGCTGGGGGTGGTGTTTTAGGGTTTAGGGCAGTGCAGTGGTGTTTGGGCAGTGTAGGGGGTCGTGCTGGGAGTGGTGTTTCAGAGTTTAGGGCAGTGCAGTGGTGTTCGGGCAGAGTAGGGGGTTGTGCAGTGGGTGGTGTTTCAGGGTTTAGGGCAGTGCAGTGGTTTTTGGGCATTGTTGGAGGTCTTGCGGGGGGTGGTGTTTCAGGTTTTAGGGCAGTGTTGTTCGAGCAGTGTAGGGGGTCTTGCTGGGGGTGGTGTTTCAGGGTTTATGGCAGTGCAGTGGTTTTCGGGCAGTATAGGTGGTCGTGCAGGGGGTGGTGTTTCAGGGTTTAGGGCAGTGCAGTGGTTTTTGGGCATTGTTGGAGGTCTTGTGGGGGGTGGTGTTTCAGGTTTTAGGGCAGTGTTGTTCGAGCAGTGTAGGGGGTCTTGCTGGGGGTGGTGTTTCAGGGTTTAGGGCAGTGCAGTGATGTTCGGGCAGTGTTGGGGGTCTTGCTGGGGTGGTGTTTCAGGGTTTAGGGCAGTGCAGTGGTGTTCGGGTAGTGTAGGGGGTCATGCTGGGGCTGGTGTTTCAGGGTTTAGGGCAGTGCAGTGGTGTTCGGGCAGTGTGAGGGGTCATGCTGGGGCTGGTGTTTCAGGGTTGAGGGCAGTGCAGTGGTGTTCGGGCAGTGTGAGGGGTCATGCTGGGGCTGGTGTTTCAGGGTTTAGGGCAGTGCAGTGGTTTTTGGGCAGTGTAGGGGGTCTTGCTGGGGGGTGGGGTTTCAGGGTTTAGGGCAGTGCAGTGGTGTTCGGGCAGTGTAGAGGGTCATGCAGGTGTGGTTCAAGGTGTAGGGCAGTGGTGTTCGGGCAGTGTAGGGGGTCATGCTGGAGCTGGTGTTTCAGGGTTTAGGGCAGTGCAGTGGTCTTCGTGCAGAGTAAGGGGTCGTGCTGGGGTTGGTGTTTCAGGGTTTAGGGCAGAGCAGTGGTGTTCGGGCAGTGTAGGAGTCATGCTGATGCTGGTGTTTCAGGGTTTAGGGCAGTGCAGGTGTGTTCGGGCAGTGTAGGGGGTCGTGCTGGAGATGGTGTTTTAGGGTTTAGGGCAGTGCAGTGGTGTTCGGGCAGTGTAGGCGGTCGTGCTGGGGGTGGTGTTTTAGAGTTTAGGGCAGTGCAGCGGTGTTGGGGCAGTGTAGGGGTCGTGCTGGGGCTGGTGTTGCAGGGTTTTGGGCAATGCAGTGGTGTTCGGGCAGTGTAGGAGTCATGCTGAGACTGGTGTTTCAGGGTTTAGGGCAGTGCAGGTGTGTTTGGGGAGTGTAGGGGGTCGTGCTGGGGGTGGTGTTTTAGGGTTTAGGGCAGTGCAGTGGTGTTCGGACAGTGTATGGGGTCGTGCTGGAGCTGGTGTTTCAGGGTTTAGGGCAGTGCAGTGGTCTTCGTGCAGAGCAAGGGGTCGTGCTGGGGTTGGTGTTTCAGGGTTTAGGGCAGTGCAGTGGTGTTCGGGCAGTGTAGGGGGTCGTGCTGGGGCTGGTGTTTCAGGGTTTAGGGCAGAGCAGTGGTGTTCGGGCAGTGTAGGAGTTGTGCTGGTGCTGGTGTTTCTGGGTTTAGGGCAGTGCAGGTGTGTTCGGGCAGTGTAGGGGGACGTGCTAGAGGTGGTGTTTTAGGGTTTAGGGGAGTGCAGTGGTGTTCGGGCAGTGTAGGGGTTCGTGCTGGGGGTGGTGTTTTAGAGTTTGGGGCAGTGCAGTGGTGTTCGGGCAGTGTAGGGGGTCGTGCTGGGGCTGGTGTTGCAGGGTTTTGGGCAGTGCAGTGGTGTTCGGGCAGTGTAGGAGTCGTGCTGAGGCTGGTGTTTCAGGGTTTAGGGCAGTGCAGGTGTGTTTGGGCAGTGTAGGGGGTCGTGCTGGGGGTGGTGTTTTAGGGTTTAGGGCAGTGCAGTGGTGTTTGGGCAGTGTAGGGGGTCGTGCTGGGGGTGGTGTTTCAGAGTTTAGGGCAGTGCAGTGGTGTTCGGGCAGAGTAGGGGGTTGTGCAGTGGGTGGTGTTTCAGGGTTTAGGGCAGTGCAGTGATGTTCAGGCAGTGTAGGGGGTTTTGCTGGTGCTGGTGTTTCAGGGTTGAGTGCAGAGCAGTGGTGTTCAGGCAGTGTAGGAGTCGTGCTGGGGCTGGTGTTTAAGGGTTTAGGGCAGTGCAGTGGTCTTCGTGCAGAGTAAGGGGTCGTGCTGGGGTTGGTGTTTCAGGGTTTAGGGCAGTGCAGTGGTGTTCGGGCAGTGTAGGGGGTCGTGCTGGGACTGGTGTTTCAGGGTTTAGGGCAGAGCAGTGCTGTTCGGGCAGTGTAGAAGTCGTGCTGGTGTTTCAGGATTTAGGGCATTACAGGTGTGTTCGGGCAGTGTAGGGGGTCGTGCTGGAGGTGGTGTTTTAGGGTTTAGGGCAGTGCAGTGGTGTTCGGGCAGTGTAGGGGGTCGTGCTGGGGATGGTGTTTTAGAGTTTAGGGCAATGCATCGGTGTTCGGGCAGTGTAGGAGGTCATGCTGGGGCTGGTGTTGCAGGGTTTTGGGCAGTGCAGTGGTGTTCGGGCAGTGTAGGAGTCGTGCTGAGGCTGGTGTTTCAGGGTTTAGGGCAGTGCAGGTGTGTTCAGGCAGTGTAGGGGGTCGTGCCGGGGGTGGTGTTTTAGGGTTTAGGGCAGTGCAGTGGTGTTTGGGCAGTGTAGGGGGTCGTGCTGGGGGTGGTGTTTCAGAGTTTAGGGCAGTGCAGTGGTGTTCGGGCAGAGTAGGGGGTTGTGCAGTGGGTGGTGTTTCAGGGTTTAGGGCAGTGCAGTGATGTTCAGGCAGTGTAGGGGGTTGTGCTGGGGCTGGTGTTTCAGGGTTGAGTGCAGAGCAGTGGTGTCCAGGCAGTGTAGGAGTTGTGCTGGGGCTGGTGTTTAAGGGTTTAGGGCAGTGCAGTGGTCTTCGTGCAGAGTAAGGGGTCGTGCTGGGGTTGGTGTTTCAGGGTTTAGGGCAGTGCAGTGGTGTTCGGGCAGTGTAGGGGGTCGTGCTGGGACTGGTGTTTCAGGGTTTAGGGCAGAGCAGTGCTGTTCGGGCAGTGTAGGGGGTCGTGCTGGGGGTAGTGTTTTAGAGTTTAGGGCAATGCAGCGGTGTTCGGGCAGTGTAGGGGGTCGTGCTGGGGCTGGTGTTGCAGGGTTTTGGGCAGTGCAGTGGTGTTCGGGCAGTGTAGGAGTCGTGCTGAGGCTGGTGTTTCAGGGTTTAGGGCAGTGCAGGTGTGTTCGGGCAGTGTAGGAGTCGTGCTGGGGGGGTGTTTTAGGGTTTAGGGCAGTGCAGTGGTGTTTGGGCAGTGTAGGGGGTCGTGCTGGGGGTGGTGTTTCAGAGTTTAGGGCAGTGCAGTGGTGTTCGGGCAGAGTAGGGGGTCGTGCTGAGGCTGGTGTTGCAGCGTTTTTGGCAGTGCAGTGGTGTTCAGGCAGTGTAGGGTGTCGTGCTGGGGGTGGTGTTTTAGGGTTTAGGGCAGAGCAGGGGTGTTCGGGCATAGTAGGGGGTTGTGCTGTTGGTGGCGTTTCAGGGCTTAGGGAAGTGCAGTGGAGTTCAGGCAGTGTAGGGGGTCATTCTGGGGGTAGTGTTTCAGGGTTTAGGGCAGTGGTTTGGTGTTCGGGCAGTGTAGGGGGTCGTGCAGGGGGTGGTGTTTCAGGGTTTAGGGCAGTGCAGTTGGGTTTGTGCAGTATAAGGGGTCGTGCTGGGGTTGGTGTTTCAGGGTTAAGGGCAGTGCAGTGGTGTTCAGGCAGTGTAGGGGGTTGTGCTGGGGCTGGTGTTTCAGGGTTGAGGGCAGAGCAGTGGTGTTCGGGCAGTGTAGGAGTCGTGCTGGGGCTGGTGTTTCAGGGTTTAGGGCAGTGCAGTGGTGTTTGGGCAGTGTAGGGGGTCTTGCTGGGGGTCGTGTTTCAGGGTTTAGGGCAGTGCAGTGGTGATCGGGCAGTGTAGGGGGTCATGCAGGGGGTGGTGTTTCAGGGTTTAAAGCAGTGCAGTGGTTTTCGGGCATTGTTGAAGGTCTTGCTGGGGGTGGTGTTTCAGGGTTGAGGGCAGTGTTGTTCGAGCAGTTTAGGGGGTCGTGCTGGGGGTACTGTTTCAGGATTTAGGGCAGTGCTTTGTTGTTCGGGCAGTGTAGGGGTCGTGCTGGAGCTGGTGTTTCAGGGTTTAGTGCAGTGCAGTGGTGTTTGGGCAGTGTAGGGGGTCGTGCTTGGGCTGGTGTTTCAGGATTTAGGGCAGAGCAGTGGTGTTCGGACAGTTTAGGAGTCGTGCTGGGTCTGGTGTTTCAGGGTTTAGGACAGTGCAGTGGTGTTTGGGCAGTGTAGCGGGTCTTGCTGGGGGTGGTGTTTCAGGGTTTAGGGCTGTGCAGTGGTGTTCGGGCAGTGTAGGGGGTCATGCAGGGCATGGTGTTTCAGGGTTTAGGGCAGAGCAGTGGTGTTCGGGCAGTGTAGGAGTCGTGCTGGGGCCGGTGTGTCAGGGTTTAGGGCAGTGCAGTTTTGTTTTGGCTGTGTAGGGGGTCTTGCTGGGGGTGGAGTTTCAGGGTTTATGGCAGTGCAGTGGTTTTCGGGCAGTATAGGTGGTCGTGCAGGGGGTGGTGTTTCAGGGTTTAGGGCAGTGCAGTGGTTTTTGGGCATTGTTGGAGGTCTTGCGGGGGGTGGTGTTTCAGGTTTTAGGGCAGTGTTGTTCGAGCAGTGTAGGGGGTCTTGCTGGGGGTGGTGTTTCAGGGTTTATGGCAGTGCAGTGGTTTTCGGGCAGTATAGGTGGTCGTGCAGGGGGTGGTGTTTCAGGGTTTAGGGCAGTGCAGTGGTTTTTGGGCATTGTTGGAGGTCTTGCGGGGGGTGGTGTTTCAGGTTTTAGGGCAGTGTTGTTCGAGCAGTGTAGGGGGTCTTGCTGGGGGTGGTGTTTCAGGGTTTAGGGCAGTGCAGTGATGTTCGGGCAGTGTTGGGGGTCTTGCTGGGGTGGTGTTTCAGGGTTTAGGGCAGTGCAGGTGTGTTCGGGCAGTGTAGGGGGTCGTGCTGGAGATGGTGTTTTAGGGTTTAGGGCAGTGCAGTGGTGTTCGGGCAGTGTAGGCGGTCGTGCTGGGGGTGGTGTTTTAGAGTTTAGGGCAGTGCAGTGGTGTTGGGGCAGTGTAGGGGTCGTGCTGGGGCTGGTGTTGCAGGGTTTTGGGCAATGCAGTGGTGTTCGGGCAGTGTAGGAGTCATGCTGAGACTGGTGTTTCAGGGTTTAGGGCAGTGCAGGTGTGTTTGGGGAGTGTAGGGGGTCGTGCTGGGGGTGGTGTTTTAGGGTTTAGGGCAGTGCAGTGGTGTTCGGACAGTGTATGGGGTCGTGCTGGAGCTGGTGTTTCAGGGTTTAGGGCAGTGCAGTGGTCTTCGTGCAGAGCAAGGGGTCGTGCTGGGGTTGGTGTTTCAGGGTTTAGGGCAGTGCAGTGGTGTTCGGGCAGTGTAGGGGGTCGTGCTGGGGCTGGTGTTTCAGGGTTTAGGGCAGAGCAGTGGTGTTCGGGCAGTGTAGGAGTTGTGCTGGTGCTGGTGTTTCTGGGTTTAGGGCAGTGCAGGTGTGTTCGGGCAGTGTAGGGGGACGTGCTAGAGGTGGTGTTTTAGGGTTTAGGGGAGTGCAGTGGTGTTCGGGCAGTGTAGGGGTTCGTGCTGGGGGTGGTGTTTTAGAGTTTAGGGCAGTGCAGTGGTGTTCGGGCAGTGTAGGGGGTCGTGCTGGGGCTGGTGTTGCAGGGTTTTGGGCAGTGCAGTGGTGTTCGGGCAGTGTAGGAGTCGTGCTGAGGCTGGTGTTTCAGGGTTTAGGGCAGTGCAGGTGTGTTCGGGCAGTGTAGGGGGTCGTGCTTGGGGTGGTGTTTTAGGGTTTAGGGCAGTGCAGTGGTGTTTGGGCAGTGTAGGGGGTCGTGCTGGGGGTGGTGTTTCAGAGTTTAGGGCAGTGCAGTGGTGTTCGGGCAGAGTAGGGGGTTGTGCAGTGGGTGGTGTTTCAGGGTTTAGGGCAGTGCAGTGATGTTCAGGCAGTGTAGGGGGTTGTGCTGGGGCTGGTGTTTCAGGGTTGAGTGCAGAGCAGTGGTGTTCAGGCAGTGTAGGAGTCATGCTGGGGCTGGTGTTTAAGGGTTTAGGGCAGTGCAGTGGTCTTCGTGCAGAGTAAGGGGTCATGCTGGGGCTGGTGTTTCAGGGTTTAGGGCAGTGCAGTGGTGTTCGGGCAGTGTGAGGGGTCATGCTGGGGCTGGTGTTTCAGGGTTTAGGGCAGTGCAGTGGATTTTGGGCAGTGTAGGGGGTCTTGCTGGGGGGGGTTTCAGGGTTTAGGGCAGTGCAGTGGTGTTCGGGCAGTGTAGAGGGTCATGCGGGGGTGGTTCAAGGTATAGGGCAGTGGTGTTCGGGCAGTGTAGGGGGTCATGCTGGAGCTGGTGTTTCAGGGTTTAGGGCAGTGCAGTGGTCTTCGTGCAGAGTAAGGGGTCGTGCTGGGGTTGGTGTATTCAGGGTTTAGGGCAGAGCAGTGGTGTTCGGGCAGTGTAGGAGTCATGCTGGTGCTGGTGTTTCAGAGTTTAGGGCAGTGCAGGTGTGTTCGGGCAGTGTAGGGGGTCGTGCTGGAGGTGGTGTTTTAGGGTTTAGGGCAGTGCAGTGGTGTTCGGGCAGTGTAGGCGGTCGTGCTGGGGGTGGTGTTTTAGAGTTTAGGGCAGTGCAGCGGTGTTGGGGCAGTGTAGGGGGTCGTGCTGGGACTGGTGTTGCAGGGTTTTGGGCAATGCTGTGGTGTTCGGGCAGTGTAGGAGTCATGCTGAGACTGGTGTTTCAGGGTTTAGGGCAGTGCAGGTGTGTTTGGGGAGTGTAGGTGGTCGTGCTGGGGGTGGTGTTTTAGGGTTTAGGGCAGTGCAGTGGTGTTCGGACAGTGTAGGGGGTCGTGCTGGAGCTGGTGTTTCAGGGTTTAGGGCAGTGCAGTGGTCTTCGTGCAGAGCAAGGGGTCGTGCTGGGGTTGGTGTTTCAGGGTTTAGGGCAGTGCAGTGGTGTTCGGGCAGTGTAGGGGGTCGTGCTGGTGCTGGTGTTTCAGGGTTTAGGGCAGTGCAGGTGTGTTCGGGCAGTGTAGGGGGACGTGCTAGAGGTGGTGTTTTAGGGTTTAGGGGAGTGCAGTGGTGTTCGGGCAGTGTAGGGGTTCGTGCTGGGGGTGGAGTTTTAGAGTTTGGGGCAGTGCAGTGGTGTTCGGGCAGTGTAGGGGGTCGTACTGGGGCTGGTGTTGCAGGGTTTTGGGCAGTGCAGTGGTGTTCGGGCAGTGTAGGAGTCGTGCTGAGGCTGGTGTTTCAGGGTTTAGGGCAGTGCAGGTGTGTTCGGGCAGTGTAGGGGGTCGTGCTGGGGGTGGTGTTTTAGGGTTTAGGGCAGTGCAGTGGTGTTTGGGCAGTGTAGGGGGTCGTGCTGGGGGTGGTGTTTCAGAGTGTAGGGCAGTGCAGTGGTGTTCGGGCAGAGTAGGGGGTTGTGCAGTGGGTGGTGTTTCAGGGTTTAGGGCAGTGCAGTGATGTTCAGGCAGTGTAGGGGGTTGTGCTGGGGCTGGTGTTTCAGGGTTGAGTGCAGAGCAGTGGTGTTCAGGCAGTGTAGGAGTCGTGCTGGGGCTGGTGTTTAAGGGTTTAGGGCAGTGCAGTGGTCTTCGTGCAGAGTAAGGGGTCGTGCTGGGGTTGGTGTTTCAGGGTTTTTAGGGCAGTGCAGTGGTGTTCGGGCAGTGTAGGGGGTCGTGCTGGGACTGGTGTTTCAGGGTGTAGGGCAGAGCAGTGCTGTTCGGGCAGTGTAGAAGTCGTGCTGGTGCTGGTGTTTCAGGATTTAGGGCATTACAGGTGTGTTCGGGCAGTGTAGGGGGTCGTGCTGGAGGTGGTGTTTTAGGGTTTAGGGCAGTGCAGTGGTGTTCGGGCAGTGTAGGGGGTCGTGCTGGGGGTGGTGTTTTAGAGTTTAGGGCAATGCATCGGTGTTCGGGCAGTGTAGGGGGTCATGCTGGGGCTGGTGTTGCAGGGTTTTGGGCAGTGCAGTGGTGTTCGGGCAGTGTGGGAGCCGTGCTGAGGCTGGTGTTTCAGGGTTTAGGGCAGTGCAGGTGTGTTCAGGCAGTGTAGGGGGTCGTGCTGGGGGTGGTGTTTTAGGGTTTAGGGCAGTGCAGTGGTGTTTGGGCAGTGTAGGGGGTCGTGCTGGGGGTGGTGTTTCAGAGTTTAGGGCAGTGCAGTGGTGTTCGGGCAGAGTAGGGGGTTGTGCAGTGGGTGGTGTTTCAGGGTTTAGGGCAGTGCAGGTGTGTTCGGGCAGTGTAGGGGGTCGTGCTGGAGATGGTGTTTTAGGGTTTAGGGCAGTGCAGTGGTGTTCGGGCAGTGTAGGCGGTCGTGCTGGGGGTGGTGTTTTAGAGTTTAGGGCAGTGCAGCGGTGTTGGGGCAGTGTAGGGGTCGTGCTGGGGCTGGTGTTGCAGGGTTTTGGGCAATGCAGTGGTGTTCGGGCAGTGTAGGAGTCATGCTGAGACTGGTGTTTCAAGGTTTAGGGCAGTGCAGGTGTGTTTGGGGAGTGTAGGGGGTCGTGCTGGGGGTGGTGTTTTAGGGTTTAGGGCAGTGCAGTGGTGTTCGGACAGTGTATGGGGTCGTGCTGGAGCTGGTGTTTCAGGGTTTAGGGCAGTGCAGTGGTCTTCGTGCAGAGCAAGGGGTCGTGCTGGGGTTGGTGTTTCAGGGTTTAGGGCAGTGCAGTGGTGTTTGGGCAGTGTAGGGGGTCGTGCTGGGGCTGGTGTTTCAGGGTTTAGGGCAGAGCAGTGGTGTTCGGGCAGTGTAGGAGTTGTGCTGGTGCTGGTGTTTCTGGGTTTAGGGCAGTGCAGGTGTGTTCGGGCAGTGTAGGGGGACGTGCTAGAGGTGGTGTTTTAGGGTTTAGGGGAGTGCAGTGGTGTTCGGGCAGTGTAGGGGTTCGTGCTGGGGGTGGTGTTTTAGAGTTTAGGGCAGTGCAGTGGTGTTCGGGCAGTGTAGGGGGTCGTGCTGGGGCTGGTGTTGCAGGGTTTTGGGCAGTGCAGTGGTGTTCGGGCAGTGTAGGAGTCGTGCTGAGGCTGGTGTTTCAGGGTTTAGGGCAGGGCAGGTGTGTTCGGGCAGTGTAGGGGGTCGTGCTGGGGGTGGTGTTTTAGGGTTTAGGGCAGTGCAGTGGTGTTTGGGCAGTGTAGGGGGTCGTGCTGGGGGTGGTGTTTCAGAGTTTAGGGCAGTGCAGTGGTGTTCGGGCAGAGTAGGGGGTTGTGCAGTGGGTGGTGTTTCTGGGTTTAGGGCAGTGCAGTGATGTTCAGGCAGTGTAGGGGGTTGTGCTGAGGCTGGTGTTTCAGGGTTGAGTGCAGAGCAGTGGTGTTCAGGCAGTGTAGGAGTCATGCTGGGGCTGGTGTTTAAGGGTTTAGGGCAGTGCAGTGGTCTTCGTGCAGAGTAAGGGGTCATGCTGGGGCTGGTGTTTCAGGGTTTAGGGCAGTGCAGTGGTGTTCGGGCAGTGTGAGGGGTCATGCTGGGGCTGGTGTTTCAGGGTTGAGGGCAGTGCAGTGGTGTTCGGGCAGTGTGAGGGGTCATGCTGGGGCTGGTGTTTCAGGGTTTAGGGCAGTGCAGTGGTTTTTGGGCAGTGTAGGGGGTCTTGCTGGGGGGTGGGGTTTCAGGGTTTAGGGCAGTGCAGTGGTGTTCGGGCAGTGTAGAGGGTCATGCGGGGGTGGTTCAAGGTATAGGGCAGTGGTGTTCGGGCAGTGTAGGGGGTCATGCTGGGGCTGGTGTTTCAGGGTTTAGGGCAGTGCAGTGGTCTTCGTGCAGAGTAAGGGGTCGTGCTGGGGTTGGTGTATTCAGGGTTTAGGGCAGAGCAGTGGTGTTCGGGCAGTGTAGGAGTCATGCTGGTGCTGGTGTTTCAGAGTTTAGGGCAGTGCAGGTGTGTTCGGGCAGTGTAGGGGGTTGTGCTGGAGGTGGTGTTTTAGGGTTTAGGGCAGTGCAGT
This sequence comes from Triturus cristatus, assembly GCF_964204655.1. Lineage (NCBI taxonomy): Eukaryota > Metazoa > Chordata > Amphibia > Caudata > Salamandridae > Triturus > Triturus cristatus. The sequence continues at coordinate 346,920 of NW_028187460.1, forward strand.
GGTGTTCGGGCAGTGTAGGCGGTCGTGCTGGGGGTGGTGTTTTAGAGTTTAGGGCAGTGCAGCGGTGTTGGGGCAGTGTAGGGGGTCGTGCTGGGACTGGTGTTGCAGGGTTTTGGGCAATGCAGTGGTGTTTGGGCAGTGTAGGAGTCATGCTGAGACTGGTGTTTCAGGGTTTAGGGCAGTGCAGGTGTGTTTGGGGAGTGTAGGGGGTCGTGCTGGGGGTGGTGTTTTAGGGTTTAGGGCAGTGCAGTGGTGTTCGGACAGTGTAGGGGGTCGTGCTGGAGCTGGTGTTTCAGGGTTTAGGGCAGTGCAGTGGTCTTCGTGCAGAGCAAGGGGTCGTGCTGGGGTTGGTGTTTCAGGGTTTAGGGCAGTGCAGTGGTGTTCGGGCAGTGTAGGGGGTCGTGCTGGTGCTGGTGTTTCAGGGTTTAGGGCAGTGCAGGTGTGTTCGGGCAGTGTAGGGGGACGTGCTAGAGGTGGTGTTTTAGGGTTTAGGGGAGTGCAGTGGTGTTCGGGCAGTGTAGGGGTTCGTGCTGGGGGTGGTGTTTTAGAGTTTGGGGCAGTGCAGTGGTGTTCGGGCAGTGTAGGGGGTCGTGCTGGGGCTGGTGTTGCAGGGTTTTGGGCAGTGCAGTGGTGTTCGGGCAGTGTAGGAGTCGTGCTGAGGCTGGTGTTTCAGGGTTTAGGGCAGTGCAGGTGTGTTCGGGCAGTGTAGGGGGTCGTGCTGGGGGTGGTGTTTTAGGGTTTAGGGCAGTGCAGTGGTGTTTGGGCAGTGTAGGGGGTCGTGCTGGGGGTGGTGTTTCAGAGTTTAGGGCAGTGCAGTGGTGTTCGGGCAGAGTAGGGGGTTGTGCAGTGGGTGGTGTTTCAGGGTTTAGGGCAGTGCAGTGATGTTCAGGCAGTGTAGGGGGTTGTGCTGGGGCTGGTGTTTCAGGGTTGAGTGCAGAGCAGTGGTGTTCAGGCAGTGTAGGAGTCGTGCTGGGGCTGGTGTTTAAGGGTTTAGGGCAGTGCAGTGGTCTTCGTGCAGAGTAAGGGGTCGTGCTGGGGTTGGTGTTTCAGGGTTTAGGGCAGTGCAGTGGTGTTCGGGCAGTGTAGGGGGTCGTGCTGGGACTGGTGTTTCAGGATTTAGGGCATTACAGGTGTGTTCGCGCAGTGTAGGGGGTCGTGCTGGAGGTGGTGTTTTAGGGTTTAGGGCAGTGCAGTGGTGTTCGGGCAGTGTAGGGGGTCGTGCTGGGGGTGGTGTTTTAGAGTTTAGGGCAATGCATCGGTGTTCGGGCAGTGTAGGGGGTCATGCTGGGGCTGGTGTTGCAGGGTTTTGGGCAGTGCAGTGGTGTTCGGGCAGTGTAGGAGTCGTGCTGAGGCTGGTGTTTCAGGGTTTAGGGCAGTGCAGGTGTGTTCAGGCAGTGTAGGGGATCGTGCTGGGGGTGGTGTTTTAGGGTTTAGGGCAGTGCAGTGGTGTTTGGGCAGTGGAGGGGGTCGTGCTGGGGGTGGTGTTTCAGAGTTTAGGGCAGTGCAGTGGTGTTCGGGCAGAGTAGGGGGCTGTGCAGTGGGTGGTGTTTCAGGGTTTAGGGCAGTGCAGGTGTGTTCGGGCAGTGTAGGGGGTCGTGCAGGAGATGGTGTTTTAGGGTTTAGGGCAGTGCAGTGGTGTTCGGTCAGTGTAGGCGGTCGTGCTGGGGGTGGTGTTTTAGAGTTTAGGGCAGTGCAGCGGTGTTGGGGCAGTGTAGGGGTCGTGCTGGGGCTGGTGTTGCAGGGTTTTGGGCAATGCAGTGGTGTTCAGGCAGTGTAGGAGTCATGCTGAGACTGGTGTTTCAGGGTTTAGGGCAGTGCAGGTGTGTTTGGGGAGTGTAGGGGGTCGTGCTGGGGGTGGTGTTTTAGGGTTTAGGGCAGTGCAGTGGTGTTCGGACAGTGTATGGGGTCGTGCTGGAGCTGGTGTTTCAGGGTTTAGGGCAGTGCAGTGGTCTTCGTGCAGAGCAAGGGGTCGTGCTGGGGTTGGTGTTTCAGGGTTTAGGGCAGTGCAGTGGTGTTCGGGCAGTGTAGGGGGTCGTGCTGGGGCTGGTGTTTCAGGGTTTAGGGCAGAGCAGTGGTGTTCGGGCAGTGTAGGAGTTGTGCTGGTGCTGGTGTTTCTGGGTTTAGGGCAGTGCAGGTGTGTTCGGGCAGTGTAGGGGGACGAGCTAGAGGTGGTGTTTTAGGGTTTAGGGGAGTGCAGTGGTGTTCGGGCAGTGTAGGGGTTTGTGCTGGGGGTGGTGTTTTAGAGTTTAGGGCAGTGCAGTGGTGTTCGGGCAGTGTAGGGGGTCGTGCTGGGGCTGGTGTTGCAGGGTTTTGGGCAGTGCAGTGGTGTTCGGGCAGTGTAGGAGTCGTGCTGAGGCTGGTGTTTCAGGGTTTAGGGCAGTGCAGGTGTGTTCGGGCAGTGTAGGGGGTCGTGCTGGGGGTGGTGTTTTAGGGTTTAGGGCAGTGCAGTGGTGTTTGGGCAGTGTAGGGGGTCGTGCTGGGGGTGGTGTTTCAGAGTTTAGGGCAGTGCAGTGGTGTTCGGGCAGAGTAGGGGGTTGTGCAGTGGGTGGTGTTTCAGGGTTTAGGGCAGTGCAGTGATGTTCAGGCAGTGTAGGGGGTTGTGCTGGGGCTGGTGTTTCAGGGTTGAGTGCAGAGCAGTGGTGTTCAGGCAGTGTAGGAGTCATGCTGGGGCTGGTGTTTAAGGGTTTAGGGCAGTGCAGTGGTCTTCGTGCAGAGTAAGGGGTCATGCTGGGGCTGGTGTTTGAGGGTTTAGGGCAGTGCAGTGGTGTTCGGGCAGTGTGAGGGGTCATGCTGGGGCTGGTGTTTCAGGGTTGAGGGCAGTGCAGTGGTGTTCGGGCAGTGTGAGGGGTCATGCTGGGGCTGGTGTTTCAGGGTTTAGGGCAGTGCAGTGGTTTTTGGGCAGTGTAGGGGGTCTTGCTGGGGGGTGGGGTTTCAGGGTTTAGGGCAGTGCAGTGGTGTTTGGGCAGTGTAGAGGGTCATGCGGGGGTGGTTCAAGGTATAGGGCAGTGGTGTTCGGGCAGTGTAGGGGGTCATGCTGGAGCTGGTGTTTCAGGGTTTAGGGCAGTGCAGTGGTCTTCGTGCAGAGTAAGGGGTCGTGCTGGGGTTGGTGTATTCAGGGTTTAGGGCAGAGCAGTGGTGTTCGGGCAGTGTAGGAGCCATGCTGGTGCTGGTGTTTCAGAGTTTAGGGCAGTGCAGGTGTGTTCGGGCAGTGTAGGGGGTCGTGCTGGAGGTGGTGTTTTAGGGTTTAGGGCAGTGCAGTGGTGTTCGGGCAGTGTAGGCGGTCGTGCTGGGGGTGGTGTTTTAGAGTTTAGGGCAGTGCAGCGGTGTTGGGGCAGTGTAGGGGGTCGTGCTGGGACTGGTGTTGCAGGGTTTTGGGCAATGCAGTGGTGTTCGGGCAGTGTAGGAGTCATGCTGAGACTGGTGTTTCAGGGTTTAGGGCAGTGCAGGTGTGTTTGGTGAGTGTAGGGGGTCGTGCTGGGGGTGGTGTTTTAGGGTTTAGGGCAGTGCAGTGGTGTTCGGACAGTGTAGGGGGTCGTGCTGGAGCTGGTGTTTCAGGGTTTAGGGCAGTGCAGTGGTCTTCGTGCAGAGCAAGGGGTCGTGCTGGGGTTGGTGTTTCAGGGTTTAGGGCAGTGCAGTGGTGTTCGGGCAGTGTAGGGGGTCGTGCTGGTGCTGGTGTTTCAGGGTTTAGGGCAGTGCAGGTGTGTTCGGGCAGTGTAGGGGGACGTGCTAGAGGTGGTGTTTTAGGGTTTAGGGGAGTGCAGTGGTGTTCGGGCAGTGTAGGGGTTCGTGCTGGGGGTGTTGTTTTAGAGTTTGGGGCAGTGCAGTGGTGTTCGGGCAGTGTAGGGGGTCGTGCTGGGGCTGGTGTTGCAGGGTTTTGGGCAGTGCAGTGGTGTTCGGGCAGTGTAGGAGTCGTGCTGAGGCTGGTGTTTCAGGGTTTAGGGCAGTGCAGGTGTGTTCGGGCAGTGTAGGGGGTCGTGCTGGGGGTGGTGTTTTAGGGTTTAGGGCAGTGCAGTGGTGTTTGGGCAGTGTAGGGGGTCGTGCTGGGGGTGGTGTTTCAGAGTTTAGGGCAGTGCAGTGGTGTTCGGGCAGAGTAGGGGGTTGTGCAGTGGGTGGTGTTTCAGGGTTTAGGGCAGTGCAGTGATGTTCAGGCAGTGTAGGGGGTTGTGCTGGGGCTGGTGTTTCAGGGTTGAGTGCAGAGCAGTGGTGTTCAGGCAGTGTAGGAGTCGTGCTGGGGCTGGTGTTTAAGGGTTTAGGGCAGTGCAGTGGTCTTCGTGCAGAGTAAGGGGTCGTGCTGGGGTTGGTGTTTCAGGGTTTAGGGCAGTGCAGTGGTGTTCGGGCAGTGTAGGGGGTCGTGCTGGGACTGGTGTTTCAGGGTTTAGGGCAGAGCAGTGCTGTTCGGGCAGTGTAGAAGTCGTGCTTGTGCTGGTGTTTCAGGATTTAGGGCACTACAGGTGTGTTCGGGCAGTGTAGGGGGTCGTGCTGGGACTGGTGTTTCAGGGTTTAGGGCAGAGCAGTGCTGTTCGGGCAGTGTAGAAGTCGTGCTTGTGCTGGTGTTTCAGGATTTAGGGCATTACAGGTGTGTTCGGGCAGTGTAGGGGGTCGTGCTGGAGGTGGTATTTTAGGGTTTAGGGCAGTGCAGTGGTGTTCGGGCAGTGTAGGGGGTCGTGCTGGGGGTGGTGTTTTAGAGTTTAGGGCAATGCATCGGTGTTCGGGCAGTGTAGGGGGTCATGCTGGGGCTGGTGTTGCAGGGTTTTGGGCAGTGCAGTGGTGTTCGGGCAGTGTAGGAGTCGTGCTGAGGCTGGTGTTTCAGGGTTTAGGGCAGTGCAGGTGTGTTCAGGCAGTGTAGGGGGTCGTGCTGGGGGTGGTGTTTTAGGGTTTAGGGCAGTGCAGTGGTGTTTGGGCAGTGTAGGGGGTCGTGCTGGGGGTGGTGTTTCAGAGTTTAGGGCAGTGCAGTGGTGTTCGGGCAGAGTAGGGGGTTGTGCAGTGGGTGGTGTTTCAGGGTTTAGGGCAGTGCAGTGATGTTCAGGCAGTGTAGGGGGTTGTGCTGGGGCTGGTGTTTCAGGGTTGAGTGCAGAGCAGTGGTGTCCAGGCAGTGTAGGAGTTGTGCTGGGGCTGGTGTTTAAGGGTTTAGGGCAGTGCAGTGGTCTTCGTGCAGAGTAAGGGGTCGTGCTGGGGTTGGTGTTTCAGGGTTTAGGGCAGTGCAGTGGTGTTCGGGCAGTGTAGGGGGTCGTGCTGGGACTGGTGTTTCAAGGTTTAGGGCAGAGCAGTGCTGTTCGGGCAGTGTAGAAGTCATGCTGGTGCTGGTGTTTCAGGATTTAGGGCATTACAGGTGTGTTCGGGCAGTGTAGGGGGTCGTGCTGGAGGTGGTGTTTTAGGGTTTAGGGCAGTGCAGTGGTGTTCGGGCAGTGTAGGGGGTCGTGCTGGGGGTGGTGTTTTAGAGTTTAGGGCAGTGCAGTGGTGTTCGGGCAGTGTAGGAGTCGTGCTGAGGCTGGTGTTTCAGGGTTTAGGGCAGTGCAGGTGTGTTCGGGCAGTGTAGGAGTCGTGCTGGGGGGGTGTTTTAGGGTTTAGGGCAGTGCAGTGGTGTTTGGGCAGTGTAGGGGGTCGTGCTGGGGGTGGTGTTTCAGAGTTTAGGGCAGTGCAGTGGTGTTCGGGCAGAGTAGGGGGTCGTGCTGAGGCTGGTGTTGCAGCGTTTTTGGCAGTGCAGTGGTGTTCGGGCAGTGTAGGGTGTCGTGCTGGGGGTGGTGTTTTAGGGTTTAGGGCAGAGCAGGGGTGTTCGGGCATAGTAGGGGGTTGTGCTGTTGGTGGCGTTTCAGGGCTTAGGGAAGTGCAGTGGAGTTCAGGCAGTGTAGGGGGTCATTCTGGGGGTAGTGTTTCAGGGTTTAGGGCAGTGGTTTGGTGATCGGGCAGTGTAGGGGGTCGTGCAGGGGGTGGTGTTTCAGGGTTTAGGGCAGTGCAGTTGGGTTTGTGCAGTATAAGGGGTCGTGCTGGGGTTGGTGTTTCAGGGTTAAGGGCAGTGCAGTGGTGTTCAGGCAGTGTAGGGGGTTGTGCTGGGGCTGGTGTTTCAGGGTTGAGGGCAGAGCAGTGGTGTTCGGGCAGTGTAGGAGTCGTGCTGGGGCTGGTGTTTCAGGGTTTAGGGCAATGCAGTGGTGTTTGGGCAGTGTAGGGGGTCTTGCTGGGGGTCGTGTTTCAGGGTTTAGGGCAGTGCAGTGGTGTTTGGGCAGTGTAGGGGGTCATGCAGGGGGTGGTGTTTCAGGGTTTAGAGCAGTGCAGTGGTTTTCGGGCATTGTTGAAGGTCTTGCTGGGGGTGGTGTTTCAGTGTTGAGGGCAGTGTTGTTCGAGCAGTGTAGGGGGTCTTGCTGGGGGTGGTGTTTCAGGGTTTAGGGCAGTGCAGTGGTGTTAGGGCAGTGTAGGGGGTCTTGCTAGGGGTCGTGTTTCAGGGTTTAGGGCAGTGGTGTTCGGGCAGTGTAGGGTGGCTTGCTGGGGGTGGTGTTTCAGGGTTTAGGGCAGTGGAGTGGTGTTCGGGCAGTGTAGGGGGTCTTGCTGGGGGTGGTGTTTCAGGGTTTAGGGCAGTGGTGTTCGAGCAGTGTAGGGGGTCTTGCTGGGGGTGGTGTTTCAGGATTTAGGGCAGTGCAGTGATGTTCGGGCAGTATGAGGGGTCTTACTGGGGCTGGTGTTTCAGGTTTAGGGCAGTGCAGTGGTGTTCGTGCAGTGTAAGGGGTCGTGCTGGGGTTGGTGTTTCAGGGTTTAGGGCAGTGCAGGTGTGTTCAGGCAGTCTGAGGGGTCGTGCTGGGGGTGATGTTTCAGGGCTTAGGGCAGTGCAGTGGTGTTTGGGCAGTTTGAGGGGGTCGTGCTGGGGCTGGTGTTTCAGGGTTTTGGGCAGTGCTGTGGTGTTCGGGCAGTGTAGGGGGGGTCGTGCTGGGGGTGTTGTTTCAGGGTTTAGGGTGGAGCAGTGGTGTTCAGGCAGAGTAGGAGGCCATGCTGGGGGTGGTGTTTCAGGGTTTAGGGCAGTGCAGTGGTGTTCGGACAGTCTGGGGGGTCTTGCTGTGGGTGGTGTTTCAGGGTTTAGGGCAGTGGTGTTTGAGCAGTGTAGGGGGTCTTGCTGGGGGTGGTGTTTCAGGATTTAGGGCAGTGCAGTGATGTTCGGGCAGTGTGAGGGGTCTTACTGGGGCTGGTGTTTCAGGTTTAGGGCAGTGCAGTGGTGTTCGGGCAGTGTAGAGGGTCATGCAGGGGGTGGTTCAAGGTATAGGGCAGTGGTGTTCGGGCAGTGTAGGGGGGTCGTGCTGGAGCTGGTGTTTCAGGGTTTATGGCAGTGCAGTGGTGTTCGTGCAGTGTAAGGGGTCATGCTGGGGTTGGTGTTTCAGGGTTTAGGGCAGTGCAGTGGTGTTTGTGCAGTGTAAGGGGTCGTGCTGGGTTTGGTGTTTCAGGGTTTAGTGCAGTGCAGTGGTGTTTGGGCAGTGTAGGGGGTCGTGCTTGGGTTGGTGTTTCAGGATTTAGGGCAGAGCAGTGGTGTTCGGGCAGTGTGAGGGGTCATGCTGGGGCTGGTGTTTCAGGGTTGAGGGCAGTGCAGTGGTGTTCGGGCAGTGTGAGGGGTCATGCTGGGGCTGGTGTTTCAGGGTTTAGGGCAGTGCAGTGGTTTTTGGGCAGTGTAGGGGGTCTTGCTGGGGGGTGGGGTTTCAGGGTTTAGGGCAGTGCAGTGGTGTTTGGGCAGTGTAGAGGGTCATGCGGGGGTGGTTCAAGGTATAGGGCAGTGGTGTTCGGGCAGTGTAGGGGGTCATGCTGGAGCTGGTGTTTCAGGGTTTAGGGCAGTGCAGTGGTCTTCGTGCAGAGTAAGGGGTCGTGCTGGGGTTGGTGTATTCAGGGTTTAGGGCAGAGCAGTGGTGTTCGGGCAGTGTAGGAGCCATGCTGGTGCTGGTGTTTCAGAGTTTAGGGCAGTGCAGGTGTGTTCGGGCAGTGTAGGGGGTCGTGCTGGAGGTGGTGTTTTAGGGTTTAGGGCAGTGCAGTGGTGTTCGGGCAGTGTAGGCGGTCGTGCTGGGGGTGGTGTTTTAGAGTTTAGGGCAGTGCAGCGGTGTTGGGGCAGTGTAGGGGGTCGTGCTGGGACTGGTGTTGCAGGGTTTTGGGCAATGCAGTGGTGTTCGGGCAGTGTAGGAGTCATGCTGAGACTGGTGTTTCAGGGTTTAGGGCAGTGCAGGTGTGTTTGGTGAGTGTAGGGGGTCGTGCTGGGGGTGGTGTTTTAGGGTTTAGGGCAGTGCAGTGGTGTTCGGACAGTGTAGGGGGTCGTGCTGGAGCTGGTGTTTCAGGGTTTAGGGCAGTGCAGTGGTCTTCGTGCAGAGCAAGGGGTCGTGCTGGGGTTGGTGTTTCAGGGTTTAGGGCAGTGCAGTGGTGTTCGGGCAGTGTAGGGGGTCGTGCTGGTGCTGGTGTTTCAGGGTTTAGGGCAGTGCAGGTGTGTTCGGGCAGTGTAGGGGGACGTGCTAGAGGTGGTGTTTTAGGGTTTAGGGGAGTGCAGTGGTGTTCGGGCAGTGTAGGGGTTCGTGCTGGGGGTGTTGTTTTAGAGTTTGGGGCAGTGCAGTGGTGTTCGGGCAGTGTAGGGGGTCGTGCTGGGGCTGGTGTTGCAGGGTTTTGGGCAGTGCAGTGGTGTTCGGGCAGTGTAGGAGTCGTGCTGAGGCTGGTGTTTCAGGGTTTAGGGCAGTGCAGGTGTGTTCGGGCAGTGTAGGGGGTCGTGCTGGGGGTGGTGTTTTAGGGTTTAGGGCAGTGCAGTGGTGTTTGGGCAGTGTAGGGGGTCGTGCTGGGGGTGGTGTTTCAGAGTTTAGGGCAGTGCAGTGGTGTTCGGGCAGAGTAGGGGGTTGTGCAGTGGGTGGTGTTTCAGGGTTTAGGGCAGTGCAGTGATGTTCAGGCAGTGTAGGGGGTTGTGCTGGGGCTGGTGTTTCAGGGTTGAGTGCAGAGCAGTGGTGTTCAGGCAGTGTAGGAGTCGTGCTGGGGCTGGTGTTTAAGGGTTTAGGGCAGTGCAGTGGTCTTCGTGCAGAGTAAGGGGTCGTGCTGGGGTTGGTGTTTCAGGGTTTAGGGCAGTGCAGTGGTGTTCGGGCAGTGTAGGGGGTCGTGCTGGGACTGGTGTTTCAGGGTTTAGGGCAGAGCAGTGCTGTTCGGGCAGTGTAGAAGTCGTGCTTGTGCTGGTGTTTCAGGATTTAGGGCATTACAGGTGTGTTCGGGCAGTGTAGGGGGTCGTGCTGGGACTGGTGTTTCAGGGTTTAGGGCAGAGCAGTGCTGTTCGGGCAGTGTAGAAGTCGTGCTTTGCTGGTGTTTCAGGATTTAGGGCATTACAGGTGTGTTCGGGCAGTGTAGGGGGTCGTGCTGGAGGTGGTATTTTAGGGTTTAGGGCAGTGCAGTGGTGTTCGGGCAGTGTAGGGGGTCGTGCTGGGGGTGGTGTTTTAGAGTTTAGGGCAATGCATCGGTGTTCGGGCAGTGTAGGGGGTCATGCTGGGGCTGGTGTTGCAGGGTTTTGGGCAGTGCAGTGGTGTTCGGGCAGTGTAGGAGTCGTGCTGAGGCTGGTGTTTCAGGGTTTAGGGCAGTGCAGGTGTGTTCAGGCAGTGTAGGGGGTCGTGCTGGGGGTGGTGTTTTAGGGTTTAGGGCAGTGCAGTGGTGTTTGGGCAGTGTAGGGGGTCGTGCTGGGGGTGGTGTTTCAGAGTTTAGGGCAGTGCAGTGGTGTTCGGGCAGAGTAGGGGGTTGTGCAGTGGGTGGTGTTTCAGGGTTTAGGGCAGTGCAGTGATGTTCAGGCAGTGTAGGGGGTTGTGCTGGGGCTGGTGTTTCAGGGTTGAGTGCAGAGCAGTGGTGTCCAGGCAGTGTAGGAGTTGTGCTGGGGCTGGTGTTTAAGGGTTTAGGGCAGTGCAGTGGTCTTCGTGCAGAGTAAGGGGTCGTGCTGGGGTTGGTGTTTCAGGGTTTAGGGCAGTGCAGTGGTGTTCGGGCAGTGTAGGGGGTCGTGCTGGGACTGGTGTTTCAAGGTTTAGGGCAGAGCAGTGCTGTTCGGGCAGTGTAGAAGTCATGCTGGTGCTGGTGTTTCAGGATTTAGGGCATTACAGGTGTGTTCGGGCAGTGTAGGGGGTCGTGCTGGAGGTGGTGTTTTAGGGTTTAGGGCAGTGCAGTGGTGTTCGGGCAGTGTAGGGGGTCGTGCTGGGGGTGGTGTTTTAGAGTTTAGGGCAGTGCAGTGGTGTTCGGGCAGTGTAGGAGTCGTGCTGAGGCTGGTGTTTCAGGGTTTAGGGCAGTGCAGGTGTGTTCGGGCAGTGTAGGAGTCGTGCTGGGGGGGGTGTTTTAGGGTTTAGGGCAGTGCAGTGGTGTTTGGGCAGTGTAGGGGGTCGTGCTGGGGGTGGTGTTTCAGAGTTTAGGGCAGTGCAGTGGTGTTCGGGCAGAGTAGGGGGTCGTGCTGAGGCTGGTGTTGCAGCGTTTTTGGCAGTGCAGTGGTGTTCGGGCAGTGTAGGGTGTCGTGCTGGGGG
>NW_028187461.1:0-73802 GCF_964204655.1 Triturus cristatus
CGAGCCGCCAACCCCATCCGGGAACCATAGACCCTAACGGTCGAGCCCTAAGCCCTAGCCTGCAGCCCTAAGTCCTAAAAGCCGACCCCCCAAAACCTAGCCCTAAGCCCTAGCCACCGAGCCGCCAACCCCATCCGGGAGCCCTAGACCCTAACGCCGAGCCCTAAGCCCTAGCCCGGAGCCCTAAGTCCTAAAAGCCGACCCCCCCCCAAAACCTAGCCCTAAGCCCTAGCACCGACCAGCAAATCCCATCCGGGAGCCCTAGACCCTAACATCGAGCCCTAAGCTCTAGCCTGGAGCTCTAAGCCCTAAAAGCCGACCCCTCAAAACCTAGCGCTAAGCCCTAGCACCGAGACGTCAACCCCATTCAGGAGCCCTAGAACCTAACGCCGAGCCCTAAGCCCTAAAAGCCGACCCGCCAAAACCTAGCCCTAAGCCCTAGCACCGAGCCGCCAACCCCATCCGGGAGCCCTAGACCCTAACGCTGAGCCCTAAGCCCTAGCCCAGAGCCCTAAGCCCTAAAAGCCGACCCCTCAAAACCTAGCCCTAAGCCCTAGCACCGAGACGCCAACCCCATTCAGGAGCCCTAGAACCTACCGCCGAGCCCTAAGCCCTAAAAGCCAACCTCCCTAAACCTAGCCCTAAGCCCTAGCACCGAGTCGCCAACTCCATCCTGGAGCCTTAGACCCTAACACCGAGCCCTAATCCCTAGTCCAGAGCCCTAAGCTCTAAAAGCCGACCCGCCAAAATCTAGCCCTAAGCCCTAGCACCGAGCCGCCAACCCCATCCGGGAACCATAGACCCTAACGTCGAGCCCTAAGCCCTAGCCTGCAGCCCTAAGTCCTAAAAGCCGACCCCCCCAAAACCTAGCCCTAAGCCCTAGCACCGAGCCGCCAACCCCATCCGGGAGCCCTAGACCCTAACGCCGAGCCCTAAGCCCTAGCCCGGAGCCCTAAGTCCTAAAAGCCGACCCCCCCCCAAAACCTAGCCCTAAGCCCTAGCACCGACCAGCAAATCCCATCCGGGAGCCCTAGACCCTAACATCGAGCCCTAAGCTCTAGCCTGGAGCTCTAAGCCCTAAAAGCCGACCCCTCAAAACCTAGCCCTAAGCCCTAGCACCGAGACGCCAACCCCATTCAGGAGCCCTAGAACCTACCGCCGAGCCCTAAGCCCTAAAAGCCAACCTCCCTAAACCTAGCCCTAAGCCCTAGCACCGAGTCGCCAACTCCATCCTGGAGCCTTAGACCCTAACACCGAGCCCTAATCCCTAGTCCAGAGCCCTAAGCTCTAAAAGCCGACCCGCCAAAATCTAGCCCTAAGCCCTAGCACCGAGCCGCCAACCCCATCCGGGAACCATAGACCCTAACGTCGAGCCCTAAGCCCTAGCCTGCAGCCCTAAGCCCTAAAAGCCGACCCCTCAAAACCTAGCCCTAAGCCCTAGCACCGAGACGCCAACCCCATTCAGGAGCCCTAGAACCTACCGCCGAGCCCTAAGCCCTAAAAGCCAACCTCCCTAAACCTAGCCCTAAGCCCTAGCACCGAGTCGCCAACTCCATCCTGGAGCCTTAGACCCTAACACCGAGCCCTAATCCCTAGTCCAGAGCCCTAAGCTCTAAAAGCCGACCCGCCAAAATCTAGCCCTAAGCCCTAGCACCGAGCCGCCAACCCCATCCGGGAACCATAGACCCTAACGTCGAGCCCTAAGCCCTAGCCTGCAGCCCTAAGCCCTAAAAGCCGACCCCTCAAAACCTAGCCCTAAGCCCTAGCACCGAGCCGCCAACCCCATCCGGGAGCCCTAGACCCTAACGCCGAGCCCTAAGCCCTAGCCCGGAGCCCTAAGTCCTAAAAGCCGACCCCCCCCCAAAACCTAGCCCTAAGCCCTAGCACCGACCAGCAAATCCCATCCGGGAGCCCTAGACCCTAACATCGAGCCCTAAGCTCTAGCCTGGAGCTCTAAGCCCTAAAAGCCGACCCCTCAAAACCTAGCGCTAAGCCCTAGCACCGAGACGTCAACCCCATTCAGGAGCCCTAGAACCTAACGCCGAGCCCTAAGCGCTAATAGCCGACCCGCCAAAACCTAGCCCTAAGCCCTAGCACCGAGCCGCCAACCCCATCCGGGAGCCCTAGACCCTAACGCCGAGCCCTAAGCCCTAGCCCGGAGCCCTAAGTCCTAAAAGCCGACCCCCCCCCAAAACCTAGCCCTAAGCCCTAGCACCGACCAGCAAATCCCATCCGGGAGCCCTAGACCCTAACATCGAGCCCTAAGCTCTAGCCTGGAGCTCTAAGCCCTAAAAGCCGACCCCTCAAAACCTAGCGCTAAGCCCTAGCACCGAGACGTCAACCCCATTCAGGAGCCCTAGAACCTAACGCCGAGCCCTAAGCGCTAATAGCCGACCCGCCAAAACCTAGCCCTAAGCCCTAGCACCGAGCCGCCAACCCCATCCGGGAGCCCTAGACCCTAACGCCGAGCCCTAAGCCCTAGCCCGGAGCCCTAAGTCCTAAAAGCCGACCCCCCCCCAAAACCTAGCCCTAAGCCCTAGCACCGACCAGCAAATCCCATCCGGGAGCCCTAGACCCTAACATCGAGCCCTAAGCTCTAGCCTGGAGCTCTAAGCCCTAAAAGCCGACCCCTCAAAACCTAGCGCTAAGCCCTAGCACCGAGCCGCCAACCCCATCCGGGAGCCCTAGACCCTAACGCCGAGCCCTAAGCCCTAGCCCGGAGCCCTAAGTCCTAAAAGCCGACCCCCCCCCAAAACCTAGCCCTAAGCCCTAGCACCGACCAGCAAATCCCATCCGGGAGCCCTAGACCCTAACATCGAGCCCTAAGCTCTAGCCTGGAGCTCTAAGCCCTAAAAGCCGACCCCTCAAAACCTAGCGCTAAGCCCTAGCACCGAGCCGCCAACCCCATCCGGGAGCCCTAGACCCTAACGCCGAGCCCTAAGCCCTAGCCCGGAGCCCTAAGTCCTAAAAGCCGACCCCCCCCCAAAACCTAGCCCTAAGCCCTAGCACCGACCAGCAAATCCCATCCGGGAGCCCTAGACCCTAACATCGAGCCCTAAGCTCTAGCCTGGAGCTCTAAGCCCTAAAAGCCGACCCCTCAAAACCTAGCGCTAAGCCCTAGCACCGAGACGTCAACCCCATTCAGGAGCCCTAGAACCTAACGCCGAGCCCTAAGCGCTAATAGCCGACCCGCCAAAACCTAGCCCTAAGCCCTAGCACCGAGCCGCCAACCCCATCCGGGAGCCCTAGACCCTAACGCCGAGCCCTAAGCCCTAGCCCGGAGCCCTAAGTCCTAAAAGCCGACCCCCCCCCAAAACCTAGCCCTAAGCCCTAGCACCGACCAGCAAATCCCATCCGGGAGCCCTAGACCCTAACATCGAGCCCTAAGCTCTAGCCTGGAGCTCTAAGCCCTAAAAGCCGACCCCTCAAAACCTAGCGCTAAGCCCTAGCACCGAGCCGCCAACCCCATCCGGGAGCCCTAGACCCTAACGCCGAGCCCTAAGCCCTAGCCCGGAGCCCTAAGTCCTAAAAGCCGACCCCCCCCCAAAACCTAGCCCTAAGCCCTAGCACCGACCAGCAAATCCCATCCGGGAGCCCTAGACCCTAACATCGAGCCCTAAGCTCTAGCCTGGAGCTCTAAGCCCTAAAAGCCGACCCCTCAAAACCTAGCGCTAAGCCCTAGCACCGAGACGTCAACCCCATTCAGGAGCCCTAGAACCTAACGCCGAGCCCTAAGCGCTAATAGCCGACCCGCCAAAACCTAGCCCTAAGCCCTAGCACCGATCCGCCAACCCAATCCGGGAGCCCTAGACCCTAACACCGAGCCCTAAGCCCCAGCCCAGAGCCCTAAGCCCTAAAAGCCGACCCCTCAAAACCTAGCCCTAAGCCCTAGCACCAAGACGTCAACCCCATTCAGGAGCCCTAGAACCTAACACCGAGCCCTAAGCCCTAAAAGCCGACCCGCCAAAACCTAGCCCTATGCCCTAGCACCGAGCCGCCAACCCCATCCGGGAGCCCTAGACCCTAACGCTGAGCCCTAAGCCCTAGCCCAGAGCCCTAAGCCCTAAAAGCCGACCCCTCAAAACCTAGCCCTAAGCCCTAGCACCGAGACGCCAACCCCATTCAGGAGCCCTAGAACCTACCGCCGAGCCCTAAGCCCTAAAAGCCAACCTCCCTAAACCTAGCCCTAAGCCCTAGCACCGAGTCGCCAACTCCATCCTGGAGCCTTAGACCCTAACACCGAGCCCTAATCCCTAGTCCAGAGCCCTAAGCTCTAAAAGCCGACCCGCCAAAATCTAGCCCTAAGCCCTAGCACCGAGCCGCCAACCCCATCCGGGAACCATAGACCCTAACGTCGAGCCCTAAGCCCTAGCCTGCAGCCCTAAGTCCTAAAAGCCGACCCCCCCAAAACCTAGCCCTAAGCCCTAGCACCGAGCCGCCAACCCCATCCGGGAGCCCTAGACCCTAACGCCGAGCCCTAAGCCCTAGCCCGGAGCCCTAAGTCCTAAAAGCCGACCCCCCCCCAAAACCTAGCCCTAAGCCCTAGCACCGACCAGCAAATCCCATCCGGGAGCCCTAGACCCTAACATCGAGCCCTAAGCTCTAGCCTGGAGCTCTAAGCCCTAAAAGCCGACCCCTCAAAACCTAGCGCTAAGCCCTAGCACCGAGCCGCCAACCCCATCCGGGAGCCCTAGACCCTAACGCCGAGCCCTAAGCCCTAGCCCGGAGCCCTAAGTCCTAAAAGCCGACCCCCCCCCAAAACCTAGCCCTAAGCCCTAGCACCGACCAGCAAATCCCATCCGGGAGCCCTAGACCCTAACATCGAGCCCTAAGCTCTAGCCTGGAGCTCTAAGCCCTAAAAGCCGACCCCTCAAAACCTAGCGCTAAGCCCTAGCACCGAGTCATCAACCCCACTCAGGAGCCCTAGACCCTAACGCCGAGCCCTAAGCCCTAAAAGCCAATCTCCCAAAACCTAGCCCTAAGCCCTAGCACCGATCCGCCAACCCAATCCGGGAGCCCTAGACCCTAACACCGAGCCCTAAGCCCCAGCCCAGAGCCCTAAGCCCTAAAAGCCGACCCCTCAAAACCTAGCCCTAAGCCCTAGCACCAAGACGTCAACCCCATTCAGGAGCCCTAGAACCTAACACCGAGCCCTAAGCCCTAAAAGCCGACCCGCCAAAACCTAGCCCTATGCCCTAGCACCGAGCCGCCAACCCCATCCGGGAGCCCTAGACCCTAACGCTGAGCCCTAAGCCCTAGCCCAGAGCCCTAAGCCCTAAAAGCCGACCCCTCAAAACCTAGCCCTAAGCCCTAGCACCGAGACGCCAACCCCATTCAGGAGCCCTAGAACCTACCGCCGAGCCCTAAGCCCTAAAAGCCAACCTCCCTAAACCTAGCCCTAAGCCCTAGCACCGAGTCGCCAACTCCATCCTGGAGCCTTAGACCCTAACACCGAGCCCTAATCCCTAGTCCAGAGCCCTAAGCTCTAAAAGCCGACCCGCCAAAATCTAGCCCTAAGCCCTAGCACCGAGCCGCCAACCCCATCCGGGAACCATAGACCCTAACGTCGAGCCCTAAGCCCTAGCCTGCAGCCCTAAGTCCTAAAAGCCGACCCCCCCAAAACCTAGCCCTAAGCCCTAGCACCGAGCCGCCAACCCCATCCGGGAGCCCTAGACCCTAACGCCGAGCCCTAAGCCCTAGCCCGGAGCCCTAAGTCCTAAAAGCCGACCCCCCCCCAAAACCTAGCCCTAAGCCCTAGCACCGACCAGCAAATCCCATCCGGGAGCCCTAGACCCTAACATCGAGCCCTAAGCTCTAGCCTGGAGCTCTAAGCCCTAAAAGCCGACCCCTCAAAACCTAGCGCTAAGCCCTAGCACCGAGACGTCAACCCCATTCAGGAGCCCTAGAACCTAACGCCGAGCCCTAAGCCCTAAAAGCCGACCCGCCAAAACCTAGCCCTATGCCCTAGCACCGAGCCGCCAACCCCATCCGGGAGCCCTAGACCCTAACGCCGAGCCCTAAGCCCTAGCCCGGAGCCCTAAGTCCTAAAAGCCGACCCCCCCAAAACCTAGCCCTAAGCCCTAGCACCGAGCCGCCAACCCCATCCGGGAGCCCTAGACCCTAACGCCGAGCCCTAAGCCCTAGCCCGGAGCCCTAAGTCCTAAAAGCCGACCCCCCCCCAAAACCTAGCCCTAAGCCCTAGCACCGACCAGCAAATCCCATCCGGGAGCCCTAGACCCTAACATCG
Source organism: Triturus cristatus (assembly GCF_964204655.1). Taxonomy (NCBI): domain Eukaryota; kingdom Metazoa; phylum Chordata; class Amphibia; order Caudata; family Salamandridae; genus Triturus; species Triturus cristatus. Next base: position 6,248 of record NW_028187461.1, read on the forward strand.
AGCCCTAAGCTCTAGCCTGGAGCTCTAAGCCCTAAAAGCCGACCCCTCAAAACCTAGCCCTAAGCCCTAGCACCAAGACGTCAACCCCATTCAGGAGCCCTAGAACCTAACACCGAGCCCTAAGCCCTAAAAGCCGACCCGCCAAAACCTAGCCCTATGCCCTAGCACCGAGCCGCCAACCCCATCCGGGAGCCCTAGACCCTAACGCTGAGCCCTAAGCCCTAGCCCAGAGCCCTAAGCCCTAAAAGCCGACCCCTCAAAACCTAGCCCTAAGCCCTAGCACCGAGACGCCAACCCCATTCAGGAGCCCTAGAACCTACCGCCGAGCCCTAAGCCCTAAAAGCCAACCTCCCTAAACCTAGCCCTAAGCCCTAGCACCGAGTCGCCAACTCCATCCTGGAGCCTTAGACCCTAACACCGAGCCCTAATCCCTAGTCCAGAGCCCTAAGCTCTAAAAGCCGACCCGCCAAAATCTAGCCCTAAGCCCTAGCACCGAGCCGCCAACCCCATCCGGGAACCATAGACCCTAACGTCGAGCCCTAAGCCCTAGCCTGCAGCCCTAAGCCCTAAAAGCCGACCCCTCAAAACCTAGCCCTAAGCCCTAGCACCGAGCCGCCAACCCCATCCGGGAGCCCTAGACCCTAACGCCGAGCCCTAAGCCCTAGCCCGGAGCCCTAAGTCCTAAAAGCCGACCCCCCCCCAAAACCTAGCCCTAAGCCCTAGCACCGACCAGCAAATCCCATCCGGGAGCCCTAGACCCTAACATCGAGCCCTAAGCTCTAGCCTGGAGCTCTAAGCCCTAAAAGCCGACCCCTCAAAACCTAGCCCTAAGCCCTAGCACCAAGACGTCAACCCCATTCAGGAGCCCTAGAACCTAACACCGAGCCCTAAGCCCTAAAAGCCGACCCGCCAAAACCTAGCCCTATGCCCTAGCACCGAGCCGCCAACCCCATCCGGGAGCCCTAGACCCTAACGCTGAGCCCTAAGCCCTAGCCCAGAGCCCTAAGCCCTAAAAGCCGACCCCTCAAAACCTAGCCCTAAGCCCTAGCACCGAGACGCCAACCCCATTCAGGAGCCCTAGAACCTACCGCCGAGCCCTAAGCCCTAAAAGCCAACCTCCCTAAACCTAGCCCTAAGCCCTAGCACCGAGTCGCCAACTCCATCCTGGAGCCTTAGACCCTAACACCGAGCCCTAATCCCTAGTCCAGAGCCCTAAGCTCTAAAAGCCGACCCGCCAAAATCTAGCCCTAAGCCCTAGCACCGAGCCGCCAACCCCATCCGGGAACCATAGACCCTAACGTCGAGCCCTAAGCCCTAGCCTGCAGCCCTAAGCCCTAAAAGCCGACCCCTCAAAACCTAGCCCTAAGCCCTAGCACCGAGACGCCAACCCCATTCAGGAGCCCTAGAACCTACCGCCGAGCCCTAAGCCCTAAAAGCCAACCTCCCTAAACCTAGCCCTAAGCCCTAGCACCGAGTCGCCAACTCCATCCTGGAGCCTTAGACCCTAACACCGAGCCCTAATCCCTAGTCCAGAGCCCTAAGCTCTAAAAGCCGACCCGCCAAAATCTAGCCCTAAGCCCTAGCACCGAGCCGCCAACCCCATCCGGGAACCATAGACCCTAACGTCGAGCCCTAAGCCCTAGCCTGCAGCCCTAAGTCCTAAAAGCCGACCCCCCCAAAACCTAGCCCTAAGCCCTAGCACCGAGCCGCCAACCCCATCCGGGAGCCCTAGACCCTAACGCCGAGCCCTAAGCCCTAGCCCGGAGCCCTAAGTCCTAAAAGCCGACCCCCCCCCAAAACCTAGCCCTAAGCCCTAGCACCGACCAGCAAATCCCATCCGGGAGCCCTAGACCCTAACATCGAGCCCTAAGCTCTAGCCTGGAGCTCTAAGCCCTAAAAGCCGACCCCTCAAAACCTAGCGCTAAGCCCTAGCACCGAGACGTCAACCCCATTCAGGAGCCCTAGAACCTAACGCCGAGCCCTAAGCCCTAAAAGCCGACCCGCCAAAACCTAGCCCTATGCCCTAGCACCGAGCCGCCAACCCCATCCGGGAGCCCTAGACCCTAACGCCGAGCCCTAAGCCCTAGCCCGGAGCCCTAAGTCCTAAAAGCCGACCCCCCCAAAACCTAGCCCTAAGCCCTAGCACCGACCCGCCAATCCCATCCGGGAGCCCTAGACCCTAACGCTGAGCCCTAAGCCCTAGCCCAGAGCCCTAAGCCCTAAAAGCCGACCCCTCAAAACCTAGCCCTAAGCCCTAGCACCGAGACGCCAACCCCATTCAGGAGCCCTAGAACCTACCGCCGAGCCCTAAGCCCTAAAAGCCAACCTCCCTAAACCTAGCCCTAAGCCCTAGCACCGAGTCGCCAACTCCATCCTGGAGCCTTAGACCCTAACACCGAGCCCTAATCCCTAGTCCAGAGCCCTAAGCTCTAAAAGCCGACCCGCCAAAACCTAGCCCTATGCCCTAGCACCGAGCCGCCAACCCCATCCGGGAGCCCTAGACCCTAACGCTGAGCCCTAAGCCCTAGCCCAGAGCCCTAAGCCCTAAAAGCCGACCCCTCAAAACCTAGCCCTAAGCCCTAGCACCGAGACGCCAACCCCATTCAGGAGCCCTAGAACCTACCGCCGAGCCCTAAGCCCTAAAAGCCAACCTCCCTAAACCTAGCCCTAAGCCCTAGCACCGAGTCGCCAACTCCATCCTGGAGCCTTAGACCCTAACACCGAGCCCTAATCCCTAGTCCAGAGCCCTAAGCTCTAAAAGCCGACCCGCCAAAATCTAGCCCTAAGCCCTAGCACCGAGCCGCCAACCCCATCCGGGAACCATAGACCCTAACGTCGAGCCCTAAGCCCTAGCCTGCAGCCCTAAGCCCTAAAAGCCGACCCCTCAAAACCTAGCCCTAAGCCCTAGCACCGAGACGCCAACCCCATTCAGGAGCCCTAGAACCTACCGCCGAGCCCTAAGCCCTAAAAGCCAACCTCCCTAAACCTAGCCCTAAGCCCTAGCACCGAGTCGCCAACTCCATCCTGGAGCCTTAGACCCTAACACCGAGCCCTAATCCCTAGTCCAGAGCCCTAAGCTCTAAAAGCCGACCCGCCAAAATCTAGCCCTAAGCCCTAGCACCGAGCCGCCAACCCCATCCGGGAACCATAGACCCTAACGTCGAGCCCTAAGCCCTAGCCTGCAGCCCTAAGCCCTAAAAGCCGACCCCTCAAAACCTAGCCCTAAGCCCTAGCACCGAGACGCCAACCCCATTCAGGAGCCCTAGAACCTACCGCCGAGCCCTAAGCCCTAAAAGCCAACCTCCCTAAACCTAGCCCTAAGCCCTAGCACCGAGTCGCCAACTCCATCCTGGAGCCTTAGACCCTAACACCGAGCCCTAATCCCTAGTCCAGAGCCCTAAGCTCTAAAAGCCGACCCGCCAAAATCTAGCCCTAAGCCCTAGCACCGAGCCGCCAACCCCATCCGGGAACCATAGACCCTAACGTCGAGCCCTAAGCCCTAGCCTGCAGCCCTAAGCCCTAAAAGCCGACCCCTCAAAACCTAGCCCTAAGCCCTAGCACCGAGACGCCAACCCCATTCAGGAGCCCTAGAACCTACCGCCGAGCCCTAAGCCCTAAAAGCCAACCTCCCTAAACCTAGCCCTAAGCCCTAGCACCGAGTCGCCAACTCCATCCTGGAGCCTTAGACCCTAACACCGAGCCCTAATCCCTAGTCCAGAGCCCTAAGCTCTAAAAGCCGACCCGCCAAAATCTAGCCCTAAGCCCTAGCACCGAGCCGCCAACCCCATCCGGGAACCATAGACCCTAACGTCGAGCCCTAAGCCCTAGCCTGCAGCCCTAAGTCCTAAAAGCCGACCCCCCCAAAACCTAGCCCTAAGCCCTAGCACCGAGCCGCCAACCCCATCCGGGAGCCCTAGACCCTAACGCCGAGCCCTAAGCCCTAGCCCGGAGCCCTAAGTCCTAAAAGCCGACCCCCCCCCAAAACCTAGCCCTAAGCCCTAGCACCGACCAGCAAATCCCATCCGGGAGCCCTAGACCCTAACATCGAGCCCTAAGCTCTAGCCTGGAGCTCTAAGCCCTAAAAGCCGACCCCTCAAAACCTAGCGCTAAGCCCTAGCACCGAGACGTCAACCCCATTCAGGAGCCCTAGAACCTAACGCCGAGCCCTAAGCCCTAAAAGCCGACCCGCCAAAACCTAGCCCTATGCCCTAGCACCGAGCCGCCAACCCCATCCGGGAGCCCTAGACCCTAACGCCGAGCCCTAAGCCCTAGCCCGGAGCCCTAAGTCCTAAAAGCCGACCCCCCAAAACCTAGCCCTAAGCCCTAGCACCGACCCGCCAATCCCATCCGGGCGCCTAGAGCCTAACGTCAAGCCCTAAGCCCTAGCCTGGAGCCCTAAGCCCTAAAAGCCGAACCATCAAAACCTAGCCCTAAGCCCTAGCACCGAGTCATCAACCCCACTCAGGAGCCCTAGACCCTAACGCCGAGCCCTAAGCCCTAAAAGCCAATCTCCCAAAACCTAGCCCTAAGCCCTAGCACCGATCCGCCAACCCAATCCGGGAGCCCTAGACCCTAACACCGAGCCCTAAGCCCCAGCCCAGAGCCCTAAGCCCTAAAAGCCGACCCCTCAAAACCTAGCCCTAAGCCCTAGCACCAAGACGTCAACCCCATTCAGGAGCCCTAGAACCTAACACCGAGCCCTAAGCCCTAAAAGCCGACCCGCCAAAACCTAGCCCTATGCCCTAGCACCGAGCCGCCAACCCCATCCGGGAGCCCTAGACCCTAACGCTGAGCCCTAAGCCCTAGCCCAGAGCCCTAAGCCCTAAAAGCCGACCCCTCAAAACCTAGCCCTAAGCCCTAGCACCGAGACGCCAACCCCATTCAGGAGCCCTAGAACCTACCGCCGAGCCCTAAGCCCTAAAAGCCAACCTCCCTAAACCTAGCCCTAAGCCCTAGCACCGAGTCGCCAACTCCATCCTGGAGCCTTAGACCCTAACACCGAGCCCTAATCCCTAGTCCAGAGCCCTAAGCTCTAAAAGCCGACCCGCCAAAATCTAGCCCTAAGCCCTAGCACCGAGCCGCCAACCCCATCCGGGAACCATAGACCCTAACGTCGAGCCCTAAGCCCTAGCCTGCAGCCCTAAGCCCTAAAAGCCGACCCCTCAAAACCTAGCCCTAAGCCCTAGCACCGAGACGCCAACCCCATTCAGGAGCCCTAGAACCTACCGCCGAGCCCTAAGCCCTAAAAGCCAACCTCCCTAAACCTAGCCCTAAGCCCTAGCACCGAGTCGCCAACTCCATCCTGGAGCCTTAGACCCTAACACCGAGCCCTAATCCCTAGTCCAGAGCCCTAAGCTCTAAAAGCCGACCCGCCAAAATCTAGCCCTAAGCCCTAGCACCGAGCCGCCAACCCCATCCGGGAACCATAGACCCTAACGTCGAGCCCTAAGCCCTAGCCTGCAGCCCTAAGCCCTAAAAGCCGACCCCTCAAAACCTAGCCCTAAGCCCTAGCACCGAGACGCCAACCCCATTCAGGAGCCCTAGAACCTACCGCCGAGCCCTAAGCCCTAAAAGCCAACCTCCCTAAACCTAGCCCTAAGCCCTAGCACCGAGTCGCCAACTCCATCCTGGAGCCTTAGACCCTAACACCGAGCCCTAATCCCTAGTCCAGAGCCCTAAGCTCTAAAAGCCGACCCGCCAAAATCTAGCCCTAAGCCCTAGCACCGAGCCGCCAACCCCATCCGGGAACCATAGACCCTAACGTCGAGCCCTAAGCCCTAGCCTGCAGCCCTAAGCCCTAAAAGCCGACCCCTCAAAACCTAGCCCTAAGCCCTAGCACCGAGACGCCAACCCCATTCAGGAGCCCTAGAACCTACCGCCGAGCCCTAAGCCCTAAAAGCCAACCTCCCTAAACCTAGCCCTAAGCCCTAGCACCGAGTCGCCAACTCCATCCTGGAGCCTTAGACCCTAACACCGAGCCCTAATCCCTAGTCCAGAGCCCTAAGCTCTAAAAGCCGACCCGCCAAAATCTAGCCCTAAGCCCTAGCACCGAGCCGCCAACCCCATCCGGGAACCATAGACCCTAACGTCGAGCCCTAAGCCCTAGCCTGCAGCCCTAAGCCCTAAAAGCCGACCCCTCAAAACCTAGCCCTAAGCCCTAGCACCGAGACGCCAACCCCATTCAGGAGCCCTAGAACCTACCGCCGAGCCCTAAGCCCTAAAAGCCAACCTCCCTAAACCTAGCCCTAAGCCCTAGCACCGAGTCGCCAACTCCATCCTGGAGCCTTAGACCCTAACACCGAGCCCTAATCCCTAGTCCAGAGCCCTAAGCTCTAAAAGCCGACCCGCCAAAATCTAGCCCTAAGCCCTAGCACCGAGCCGCCAACCCCATCCGGGAACCATAGACCCTAACGTCGAGCCCTAAGCCCTAGCCTGCAGCCCTAAGCCCTAAAAGCCGACCCCTCAAAACCTAGCCCTAAGCCCTAGCACCGAGACGCCAACCCCATTCAGGAGCCCTAGAACCTACCGCCGAGCCCTAAGCCCTAAAAGCCAACCTCCCTAAACCTAGCCCTAAGCCCTAGCACCGAGTCGCCAACTCCATCCTGGAGCCTTAGACCCTAACACCGAGCCCTAATCCCTAGTCCAGAGCCCTAAGCTCTAAAAGCCGACCCGCCAAAATCTAGCCCTAAGCCCTAGCACCGAGCCGCCAACCCCATCCGGGAACCATAGACCCTAACGTCGAGCCCTAAGCCCTAGCCTGCAGCCCTAAGCCCTAAAAGCCGACCCCTCAAAACCTAGCCCTAAGCCCTAGCACCGAGACGCCAACCCCATTCAGGAGCCCTAGAACCTACCGCCGAGCCCTAAGCCCTAAAAGCCAACCTCCCTAAACCTAGCCCTAAGCCCTAGCACCGAGTCGCCAACTCCATCCTGGAGCCTTAGACCCTAACACCGAGCCCTAATCCCTAGTCCAGAGCCCTAAGCTCTAAAAGCCGACCCGCCAAAATCTAGCCCTAAGCCCTAGCACCGAGCCGCCAACCCCATCCGGGAACCATAGACCCTAACGTCGAGCCCTAAGCCCTAGCCTGCAGCCCTAAGCCCTAAAAGCCGACCCCTCAAAACCTAGCCCTAAGCCCTAGCACCGAGACGCCAACCCCATTCAGGAGCCCTAGAACCTACCGCCGAGCCCTAAGCCCTAAAAGCCAACCTCCCTAAACCTAGCCCTAAGCCCTAGCACCGAGTCGCCAACTCCATCCTGGAGCCTTAGACCCTAACACCGAGCCCTAATCCCTAGTCCAGAGCCCTAAGCTCTAAAAGCCGACCCGCCAAAATCTAGCCCTAAGCCCTAGCACCGAGCCGCCAACCCCATCCGGGAACCATAGACCCTAACGTCGAGCCCTAAGCCCTAGCCTGCAGCCCTAAGCCCTAAAAGCCGACCCCTCAAAACCTAGCCCTAAGCCCTAGCACCGAGACGCCAACCCCATTCAGGAGCCCTAGAACCTACCGCCGAGCCCTAAGCCCTAAAAGCCAACCTCCCTAAACCTAGCCCTAAGCCCTAGCACCGAGTCGCCAACTCCATCCTGGAGCCTTAGACCCTAACACCGAGCCCTAATCCCTAGTCCAGAGCCCTAAGCTCTAAAAGCCGACCCGCCAAAATCTAGCCCTAAGCCCTAGCACCGAGCCGCCAACCCCATCCGGGAACCATAGACCCTAACGTCGAGCCCTAAGCCCTAGCCTGCAGCCCTAAGCCCTAAAAGCCGACCCCTCAAAACCTAGCCCTAAGCCCTAGCACCGAGACGCCAACCCCATTCAGGAGCCCTAGAACCTACCGCCGAGCCCTAAGCCCTAAAAGCCAACCTCCCTAAACCTAGCCCTAAGCCCTAGCACCGAGTCGCCAACTCCATCCTGGAGCCTTAGACCCTAACACCGAGCCCTAATCCCTAGTCCAGAGCCCTAAGCTCTAAAAGCCGACCCGCCAAAATCTAGCCCTAAGCCCTAGCACCGAGCCGCCAACCCCATCCGGGAACCATAGACCCTAACGTCGAGCCCTAAGCCCTAGCCTGCAGCCCTAAGCCCTAAAAGCCGACCCCTCAAAACCTAGCCCTAAGCCCTAGCACCGAGACGCCAACCCCATTCAGGAGCCCTAGAACCTACCGCCGAGCCCTAAGCCCTAAAAGCCAACCTCCCTAAACCTAGCCCTAAGCCCTAGCACCGAGTCGCCAACTCCATCCTGGAGCCTTAGACCCTAACACCGAGCCCTAATCCCTAGTCCAGAGCCCTAAGCTCTAAAAGCCGACCCGCCAAAATCTAGCCCTAAGCCCTAGCACCGAGCCGCCAACCCCATCCGGGAACCATAGACCCTAACGTCGAGCCCTAAGCCCTAGCCTGCAGCCCTAAGCCCTAAAAGCCGACCCCTCAAAACCTAGCCCTAAGCCCTAGCACCGAGACGCCAACCCCATTCAGGAGCCCTAGAACCTACCGCCGAGCCCTAAGCCCTAAAAGCCAACCTCCCTAAACCTAGCCCTAAGCCCTAGCACCGAGTCGCCAACTCCATCCTGGAGCCTTAGACCCTAACACCGAGCCCTAATCCCTAGTCCAGAGCCCTAAGCTCTAAAAGCCGACCCGCCAAAATCTAGCCCTAAGCCCTAGCACCGAGCCGCCAACCCCATCCGGGAACCATAGACCCTAACGTCGAGCCCTAAGCCCTAGCCTGCAGCCCTAAGCCCTAAAAGCCGACCCCTCAAAACCTAGCCCTAAGCCCTAGCACCGAGACGCCAACCCCATTCAGGAGCCCTAGAACCTACCGCCGAGCCCTAAGCCCTAAAAGCCAACCTCCCTAAACCTAGCCCTAAGCCCTAGCACCGAGTCGCCAACTCCATCCTGGAGCCTTAGACCCTAACACCGAGCCCTAATCCCTAGTCCAGAGCCCTAAGCTCTAAAAGCCGACCCGCCAAAATCTAGCCCTAAGCCCTAGCACCGAGCCGCCAACCCCATCCGGGAACCATAGACCCTAACGTCGAGCCCTAAGCCCTAGCCTGCAGCCCTAAGCCCTAAAAGCCGACCCCTCAAAACCTAGCCCTAAGCCCTAGCACCGAGACGCCAACCCCATTCAGGAGCCCTAGAACCTACCGCCGAGCCCTAAGCCCTAAAAGCCAACCTCCCTAAACCTAGCCCTAAGCCCTAGCACCGAGTCGCCAACTCCATCCTGGAGCCTTAGACCCTAACACCGAGCCCTAATCCCTAGTCCAGAGCCCTAAGCTCTAAAAGCCGACCCGCCAAAATCTAGCCCTAAGCCCTAGCACCGAGCCGCCAACCCCATCCGGGAACCATAGACCCTAACACCGAGCCCTAAGCCCCAGCCCAGAGCCCTAAGCCCTAAAAGCCGACCCCTCAAAACCTAGCCCTAAGCCCTAGCACCAAGACGTCAACCCCATTCAGGAGCCCTAGAACCTAACACCGAGCCCTAAGCCCTAAAAGCCGACCCGCCAAAACCTAGCCCTATGCCCTAGCACCGAGCCGCCAACCCCATCCGGGAGCCCTAGACCCTAACGCTGAGCCCTAAGCCCTAGCCCAGAGCCCTAAGCCCTAAAAGCCGACCCCTCAAAACCTAGCCCTAAGCCCTAGCACCGAGACGCCAACCCCATTCAGGAGCCCTAGAACCTACCGCCGAGCCCTAAGCCCTAAAAGCCAACCTCCCTAAACCTAGCCCTAAGCCCTAGCACCGAGTCGCCAACTCCATCCTGGAGCCTTAGACCCTAACACCGAGCCCTAATCCCTAGTCCAGAGCCCTAAGCTCTAAAAGCCGACCCGCCAAAATCTAGCCCTAAGCCCTAGCACCGAGCCGCCAACCCCATCCGGGAACCATAGACCCTAACGTCGAGCCCTAAGCCCTAGCCTGCAGCCCTAAGCCCTAAAAGCCGACCCCTCAAAACCTAGCCCTAAGCCCTAGCACCGAGACGCCAACCCCATTCAGGAGCCCTAGAACCTACCGCCGAGCCCTAAGCCCTAAAAGCCAACCTCCCTAAACCTAGCCCTAAGCCCTAGCACCGAGTCGCCAACTCCATCCTGGAGCCTTAGACCCTAACACCGAGCCCTAATCCCTAGTCCAGAGCCCTAAGCTCTAAAAGCCGACCCGCCAAAATCTAGCCCTAAGCCCTAGCACCGAGCCGCCAACCCCATCCGGGAACCATAGACCCTAACGTCGAGCCCTAAGCCCTAGCCTGCAGCCCTAAGCCCTAAAAGCCGACCCCTCAAAACCTAGCCCTAAGCCCTAGCACCGAGACGCCAACCCCATTCAGGAGCCCTAGAACCTACCGCCGAGCCCTAAGCCCTAAAAGCCAACCTCCCTAAACCTAGCCCTAAGCCCTAGCACCGAGTCGCCAACTCCATCCTGGAGCCTTAGACCCTAACACCGAGCCCTAATCCCTAGTCCAGAGCCCTAAGCTCTAAAAGCCGACCCGCCAAAATCTAGCCCTAAGCCCTAGCACCGAGCCGCCAACCCCATCCGGGAACCATAGACCCTAACGTCGAGCCCTAAGCCCTAGCCTGCAGCCCTAAGCCCTAAAAGCCGACCCCTCAAAACCTAGCCCTAAGCCCTAGCACCGAGACGCCAACCCCATTCAGGAGCCCTAGAACCTACCGCCGAGCCCTAAGCCCTAAAAGCCAACCTCCCTAAACCTAGCCCTAAGCCCTAGCACCGAGTCGCCAACTCCATCCTGGAGCCTTAGACCCTAACACCGAGCCCTAATCCCTAGTCCAGAGCCCTAAGCTCTAAAAGCCGACCCGCCAAAATCTAGCCCTAAGCCCTAGCACCGAGCCGCCAACCCCATCCGGGAACCATAGACCCTAACGTCGAGCCCTAAGCCCTAGCCTGCAGCCCTAAGCCCTAAAAGCCGACCCCTCAAAACCTAGCCCTAAGCCCTAGCACCGAGACGCCAACCCCATTCAGGAGCCCTAGAACCTACCGCCGAGCCCTAAGCCCTAAAAGCCAACCTCCCTAAACCTAGCCCTAAGCCCTAGCACCGAGTCGCCAACTCCATCCTGGAGCCTTAGACCCTAACACCGAGCCCTAATCCCTAGTCCAGAGCCCTAAGCTCTAAAAGCCGACCCGCCAAAATCTAGCCCTAAGCCCTAGCACCGAGCCGCCAACCCCATCCGGGAACCATAGACCCTAACGTCGAGCCCTAAGCCCTAGCCTGCAGCCCTAAGCCCTAAAAGCCGACCCCTCAAAACCTAGCCCTAAGCCCTAGCACCGAGACGCCAACCCCATTCAGGAGCCCTAGAACCTACCGCCGAGCCCTAAGCCCTAAAAGCCAACCTCCCTAAACCTAGCCCTAAGCCCTAGCACCGAGTCGCCAACTCCATCCTGGAGCCTTAGACCCTAACACCGAGCCCTAATCCCTAGTCCAGAGCCCTAAGCTCTAAAAGCCGACCCGCCAAAATCTAGCCCTAAGCCCTAGCACCGAGCCGCCAACCCCATCCGGGAACCATAGACCCTAACGTCGAGCCCTAAGCCCTAGCCTGCAGCCCTAAGCCCTAAAAGCCGACCCCTCAAAACCTAGCCCTAAGCCCTAGCACCGAGACGCCAACCCCATTCAGGAGCCCTAGAACCTACCGCCGAGCCCTAAGCCCTAAAAGCCAACCTCCCTAAACCTAGCCCTAAGCCCTAGCACCGAGTCGCCAACTCCATCCTGGAGCCTTAGACCCTAACACCGAGCCCTAATCCCTAGTCCAGAGCCCTAAGCTCTAAAAGCCGACCCGCCAAAATCTAGCCCTAAGCCCTAGCACCGAGCCGCCAACCCCATCCGGGAACCATAGACCCTAACGTCGAGCCCTAAGCCCTAGCCTGCAGCCCTAAGCCCTAAAAGCCGACCCCTCAAAACCTAGCCCTAAGCCCTAGCACCGAGACGCCAACCCCATTCAGGAGCCCTAGAACCTACCGCCGAGCCCTAAGCCCTAAAAGCCAACCTCCCTAAACCTAGCCCTAAGCCCTAGCACCGAGTCGCCAACTCCATCCTGGAGCCTTAGACCCTAACACCGAGCCCTAATCCCTAGTCCAGAGCCCTAAGCTCTAAAAGCCGACCCGCCAAAATCTAGCCCTAAGCCCTAGCACCGAGCCGCCAACCCCATCCGGGAACCATAGACCCTAACGTCGAGCCCTAAGCCCTAGCCTGCAGCCCTAAGCCCTAAAAGCCGACCCCTCAAAACCTAGCCCTAAGCCCTAGCACCGAGACGCCAACCCCATTCAGGAGCCCTAGAACCTACCGCCGAGCCCTAAGCCCTAAAAGCCAACCTCCCTAAACCTAGCCCTAAGCCCTAGCACCGAGTCGCCAACTCCATCCTGGAGCCTTAGACCCTAACACCGAGCCCTAATCCCTAGTCCAGAGCCCTAAGCTCTAAAAGCCGACCCGCCAAAATCTAGCCCTAAGCCCTAGCACCGAGCCGCCAACCCCATCCGGGAACCATAGACCCTAACGTCGAGCCCTAAGCCCTAGCCTGCAGCCCTAAGCCCTAAAAGCCGACCCCTCAAAACCTAGCCCTAAGCCCTAGCACCGAGACGCCAACCCCATTCAGGAGCCCTAGAACCTACCGCCGAGCCCTAAGCCCTAAAAGCCAACCTCCCTAAACCTAGCCCTAAGCCCTAGCACCGAGTCGCCAACTCCATCCTGGAGCCTTAGACCCTAACACCGAGCCCTAATCCCTAGTCCAGAGCCCTAAGCTCTAAAAGCCGACCCGCCAAAATCTAGCCCTAAGCCCTAGCACCGAGCCGCCAACCCCATCCGGGAACCATAGACCCTAACGTCGAGCCCTAAGCCCTAGCCTGCAGCCCTAAGTCCTAAAAGCCGACCCCCCCAAAACCTAGCCCTAAGCCCTAGCACCGAGCCGCCAACCCCATCCGGGAGCCCTAGACCCTAACGCCGAGCCCTAAGCCCTAGCCCGGAGCCCTAAGTCCTAAAAGCCGACCCCCCCCCAAAACCTAGCCCTAAGCCCTAGCACCGACCAGCAAATCCCATCCGGGAGCCCTAGACCCTAACATCGAGCCCTAAGCTCTAGCCTGGAGCTCTAAGCCCTAAAAGCCGACCCCTCAAAACCTAGCGCTAAGCCCTAGCACCGAGACGTCAACCCCATTCAGGAGCCCTAGAACCTAACGCCGAGCCCTAAGCGCTAATAGCCGACCCGCCAAAACCTAGCCCTAAGCCCTAGCACCGAGCCGCCAACCCCATCCGGGAGCCCTAGACCCTAACGCCGAGCCCTAAGCCCTAGCCCGGAGCCCTAAGTCCTAAAAGCCGACCCCCCCCCAAAACCTAGCCCTAAGCCCTAGCACCGACCAGCAAATCCCATCCGGGAGCCCTAGACCCTAACATCGAGCCCTAAGCTCTAGCCTGGAGCTCTAAGCCCTAAAAGCCGACCCCTCAAAACCTAGCGCTAAGCCCTAGCACCGAGCCGCCAACCCCATCCGGGAGCCCTAGACCCTAACGCCGAGCCCTAAGCCCTAGCCCGGAGCCCTAAGTCCTAAAAGCCGACCCCCCCCCAAAACCTAGCCCTAAGCCCTAGCACCGACCAGCAAATCCCATCCGGGAGCCCTAGACCCTAACATCGAGCCCTAAGCTCTAGCCTGGAGCTCTAAGCCCTAAAAGCCGACCCCTCAAAACCTAGCGCTAAGCCCTAGCACCGAGCCGCCAACCCCATCCGGGAGCCCTAGACCCTAACGCCGAGCCCTAAGCCCTAGCCCGGAGCCCTAAGTCCTAAAAGCCGACCCCCCCCCAAAACCTAGCCCTAAGCCCTAGCACCGACCAGCAAATCCCATCCGGGAGCCCTAGACCCTAACATCGAGCCCTAAGCTCTAGCCTGGAGCTCTAAGCCCTAAAAGCCGACCCCTCAAAACCTAGCGCTAAGCCCTAGCACCGAGACGTCAACCCCATTCAGGAGCCCTAGAACCTAACGCCGAGCCCTAAGCCCTAAAAGCCGACCCGCCAAAACCTAGCCCTAAGCCCTAGCACCGAGCCGCCAACCCCATCCGGGAGCCCTAGACCCTAACGCTGAGCCCTAAGCCCTAGCCCAGAGCCCTAAGCCCTAAAAGCCGACCCCTCAAAACCTAGCCCTAAGCCCTAGCACCGAGACGCCAACCCCATTCAGGAGCCCTAGAACCTACCGCCGAGCCCTAAGCCCTAAAAGCCAACCTCCCTAAACCTAGCCCTAAGCCCTAGCACCGAGTCGCCAACTCCATCCTGGAGCCTTAGACCCTAACACCGAGCCCTAATCCCTAGTCCAGAGCCCTAAGCTCTAAAAGCCGACCCGCCAAAATCTAGCCCTAAGCCCTAGCACCGAGCCGCCAACCCCATCCGGGAACCATAGACCCTAACGTCGAGCCCTAAGCCCTAGCCTGCAGCCCTAAGCCCTAAAAGCCGACCCCTCAAAACCTAGCCCTAAGCCCTAGCACCGAGACGCCAACCCCATTCAGGAGCCCTAGAACCTACCGCCGAGCCCTAAGCCCTAAAAGCCAACCTCCCTAAACCTAGCCCTAAGCCCTAGCACCGAGTCGCCAACTCCATCCTGGAGCCTTAGACCCTAACACCGAGCCCTAATCCCTAGTCCAGAGCCCTAAGCTCTAAAAGCCGACCCGCCAAAATCTAGCCCTAAGCCCTAGCACCGAGCCGCCAACCCCATCCGGGAACCATAGACCCTAACGTCGAGCCCTAAGCCCTAGCCTGCAGCCCTAAGCCCTAAAAGCCGACCCCTCAAAACCTAGCCCTAAGCCCTAGCACCGAGACGCCAACCCCATTCAGGAGCCCTAGAACCTACCGCCGAGCCCTAAGCCCTAAAAGCCAACCTCCCTAAACCTAGCCCTAAGCCCTAGCACCGAGTCGCCAACTCCATCCTGGAGCCTTAGACCCTAACACCGAGCCCTAATCCCTAGTCCAGAGCCCTAAGCTCTAAAAGCCGACCCGCCAAAATCTAGCCCTAAGCCCTAGCACCGAGCCGCCAACCCCATCCGGGAACCATAGACCCTAACGTCGAGCCCTAAGCCCTAGCCTGCAGCCCTAAGCCCTAAAAGCCGACCCCTCAAAACCTAGCCCTAAGCCCTAGCACCGAGCCGCCAACCCCATCCGGGAGCCCTAGACCCTAACGCCGAGCCCTAAGCCCTAGCCCGGAGCCCTAAGTCCTAAAAGCCGACCCCCCCCCAAAACCTAGCCCTAAGCCCTAGCACCGACCAGCAAATCCCATCCGGGAGCCCTAGACCCTAACATCGAGCCCTAAGCTCTAGCCTGGAGCTCTAAGCCCTAAAAGCCGACCCCTCAAAACCTAGCGCTAAGCCCTAGCACCGAGACGTCAACCCCATTCAGGAGCCCTAGAACCTAACGCCGAGCCCTAAGCCCTAAAAGCCGACCCGCCAAAACCTAGCCCTAAGCCCTAGCACCGAGCCGCCAACCCCATCCGGGAGCCCTAGACCCTAACGCTGAGCCCTAAGCCCTAGCCCAGAGCCCTAAGCCCTAAAAGCCGACCCCTCAAAACCTAGCCCTAAGCCCTAGCACCGAGACGCCAACCCCATTCAGGAGCCCTAGAACCTACCGCCGAGCCCTAAGCCCTAAAAGCCAACCTCCCTAAACCTAGCCCTAAGCCCTAGCACCGAGTCGCCAACTCCATCCTGGAGCCTTAGACCCTAACACCGAGCCCTAATCCCTAGTCCAGAGCCCTAAGCTCTAAAAGCCGACCCGCCAAAATCTAGCCCTAAGCCCTAGCACCGAGCCGCCAACCCCATCCGGGAACCATAGACCCTAACGTCGAGCCCTAAGCCCTAGCCTGCAGCCCTAAGCCCTAAAAGCCGACCCCTCAAAACCTAGCCCTAAGCCCTAGCACCGAGACGCCAACCCCATTCAGGAGCCCTAGAACCTACCGCCGAGCCCTAAGCCCTAAAAGCCAACCTCCCTAAACCTAGCCCTAAGCCCTAGCACCGAGTCGCCAACTCCATCCTGGAGCCTTAGACCCTAACACCGAGCCCTAATCCCTAGTCCAGAGCCCTAAGCTCTAAAAGCCGACCCGCCAAAATCTAGCCCTAAGCCCTAGCACCGAGCCGCCAACCCCATCCGGGAACCATAGACCCTAACGTCGAGCCCTAAGCCCTAGCCTGCAGCCCTAAGCCCTAAAAGCCGACCCCTCAAAACCTAGCCCTAAGCCCTAGCACCGAGACGCCAACCCCATTCAGGAGCCCTAGAACCTACCGCCGAGCCCTAAGCCCTAAAAGCCAACCTCCCTAAACCTAGCCCTAAGCCCTAGCACCGAGTCGCCAACTCCATCCTGGAGCCTTAGACCCTAACACCGAGCCCTAATCCCTAGTCCAGAGCCCTAAGCTCTAAAAGCCGACCCGCCAAAATCTAGCCCTAAGCCCTAGCACCGAGCCGCCAACCCCATCCGGGAACCATAGACCCTAACACCGAGCCCTAAGCCCCAGCCCAGAGCCCTAAGCCCTAAAAGCCGACCCCTCAAAACCTAGCCCTAAGCCCTAGCACCAAGACGTCAACCCCATTCAGGAGCCCTAGAACCTAACACCGAGCCCTAAGCCCTAAAAGCCGACCCGCCAAAACCTAGCCCTATGCCCTAGCACCGAGCCGCCAACCCCATCCGGGAGCCCTAGACCCTAACGCTGAGCCCTAAGCCCTAGCCCAGAGCCCTAAGCCCTAAAAGCCGACCCCTCAAAACCTAGCCCTAAGCCCTAGCACCGAGACGCCAACCCCATTCAGGAGCCCTAGAACCTACCGCCGAGCCCTAAGCCCTAAAAGCCAACCTCCCTAAACCTAGCCCTAAGCCCTAGCACCGAGTCGCCAACTCCATCCTGGAGCCTTAGACCCTAACACCGAGCCCTAATCCCTAGTCCAGAGCCCTAAGCTCTAAAAGCCGACCCGCCAAAATCTAGCCCTAAGCCCTAGCACCGAGCCGCCAACCCCATCCGGGAACCATAGACCCTAACGTCGAGCCCTAAGCCCTAGCCTGCAGCCCTAAGCCCTAAAAGCCGACCCCTCAAAACCTAGCCCTAAGCCCTAGCACCAAGACGTCAACCCCATTCAGGAGCCCTAGAACCTAACACCGAGCCCTAAGCCCTAAAAGCCGACCCGCCAAAACCTAGCCCTATGCCCTAGCACCGAGCCGCCAACCCCATCCGGGAGCCCTAGACCCTAACGCCGAGCCCTAAGCCCTAGCCCGGAGCCCTAAGTCCTAAAAGCCGACCCCCCCCCAAAACCTAGCCCTAAGCCCTAGCACCGAGCCGCCAACCCCATCCGGGAGCCCTAGACCCTAACGCCGAGCCCTAAGCCCTAGCCCGGAGCCCTAAGTCCTAAAAGCCGACCCCCCCCCAAAACCTAGCCCTAAGCCCTAGCACCGACCAGCAAATCCCATCCGGGAGCCCTAGACCCTAACATCGAGCCCTAAGCTCTAGCCTGGAGCTCTAAGCCCTAAAAGCCGACCCCTCAAAACCTAGCGCTAAGCCCTAGCACCGAGACGTCAACCCCATTCAGGAGCCCTAGAACCTAACGCCGAGCCCTAAGCCCTAAAAGCCGACCCGCCAAAACCTAGCCCTAAGCCCTAGCACCGAGCCGCCAACCCCATCCGGGAGCCCTAGACCCTAACGCCGAGCCCTAAGCCCTAGCCCGGAGCCCTAAGTCCTAAAAGCCGACCCCCCCAAAACCTAGCCCTAAGCCCTAGCACCGACCAGCAAATCCCATCCGGGAGCCCTAGACCCTAACATCGAGCCCTAAGCTCTAGCCTGGAGCTCTAAGCCCTAAAAGCCGACCCCTCAAAACCTAGCGCTAAGCCCTAGCACCGAGACGTCAACCCCATTCAGGAGCCCTAGAACCTAACGCCGAGCCCTAAGCCCTAAAAGCCGACCCGCCAAAACCTAGCCCTATGCCCTAGCACCGAGCCGCCAACCCCATCCGGGAGCCCTAGACCCTAACGCCGAGCCCTAAGCCCTAGCCCGGAGCCCTAAGTCCTAAAAGCCGACCCCCCAAAACCTAGCCCTAAGCCCTAGCACCGACCCGCCAATCCCATCCGGGCGCCTAGAGCCTAACGTCAAGCCCTAAGCCCTAGCCTGGAGCCCTAAGCCCTAAAAGCCGAACCATCAAAACCTAGCCCTAAGCCCTAGCACCGAGTCATCAACCCCACTCAGGAGCCCTAGACCCTAACGCCGAGCCCTAAGCCCTAAAAGCCAATCTCCCAAAACCTAGCCCTAAGCCCTAGCACCGATCCGCCAACCCAATCCGGGAGCCCTAGACCCTAACACCGAGCCCTAAGCCCCAGCCCAGAGCCCTAAGCCCTAAAAGCCGACCCCTCAAAACCTAGCCCTAAGCCCTAGCACCAAGACGTCAACCCCATTCAGGAGCCCTAGAACCTAACACCGAGCCCTAAGCCCTAAAAGCCGACCCGCCAAAACCTAGCCCTATGCCCTAGCACCGAGCCGCCAACCCCATCCGGGAGCCCTAGACCCTAACGCTGAGCCCTAAGCCCTAGCCCAGAGCCCTAAGCCCTAAAAGCCGACCCCTCAAAACCTAGCCCTAAGCCCTAGCACCGAGACGCCAACCCCATTCAGGAGCCCTAGAACCTACCGCCGAGCCCTAAGCCCTAAAAGCCAACCTCCCTAAACCTAGCCCTAAGCCCTAGCACCGAGTCGCCAACTCCATCCTGGAGCCTTAGACCCTAACACCGAGCCCTAATCCCTAGTCCAGAGCCCTAAGCTCTAAAAGCCGACCCGCCAAAATCTAGCCCTAAGCCCTAGCACCGAGCCGCCAACCCCATCCGGGAACCATAGACCCTAACACCGAGCCCTAAGCCCCAGCCCAGAGCCCTAAGCCCTAAAAGCCGACCCCTCAAAACCTAGCCCTAAGCCCTAGCACCAAGACGTCAACCCCATTCAGGAGCCCTAGAACCTAACACCGAGCCCTAAGCCCTAAAAGCCGACCCGCCAAAACCTAGCCCTATGCCCTAGCACCGAGCCGCCAACCCCATCCGGGAGCCCTAGACCCTAACGCTGAGCCCTAAGCCCTAGCCCAGAGCCCTAAGCCCTAAAAGCCGACCCCTCAAAACCTAGCCCTAAGCCCTAGCACCGAGACGCCAACCCCATTCAGGAGCCCTAGAACCTACCGCCGAGCCCTAAGCCCTAAAAGCCAACCTCCCTAAACCTAGCCCTAAGCCCTAGCACCGAGTCGCCAACTCCATCCTGGAGCCTTAGACCCTAACACCGAGCCCTAATCCCTAGTCCAGAGCCCTAAGCTCTAAAAGCCGACCCGCCAAAATCTAGCCCTAAGCCCTAGCACCGAGCCGCCAACCCCATCCGGGAACCATAGACCCTAACGTCGAGCCCTAAGCCCTAGCCTGCAGCCCTAAGCCCTAAAAGCCGACCCCTCAAAACCTAGCCCTAAGCCCTAGCACCAAGACGTCAACCCCATTCAGGAGCCCTAGAACCTAACACCGAGCCCTAAGCCCTAAAAGCCGACCCGCCAAAACCTAGCCCTATGCCCTAGCACCGAGCCGCCAACCCCATCCGGGAGCCCTAGACCCTAACGCCGAGCCCTAAGCCCTAGCCCGGAGCCCTAAGTCCTAAAAGCCGACCCCCCCCCAAAACCTAGCCCTAAGCCCTAGCACCGAGCCGCCAACCCCATCCGGGAGCCCTAGACCCTAACGCCGAGCCCTAAGCCCTAGCCCGGAGCCCTAAGTCCTAAAAGCCGACCCCCCCCCAAAACCTAGCCCTAAGCCCTAGCACCGACCAGCAAATCCCATCCGGGAGCCCTAGACCCTAACATCGAGCCCTAAGCTCTAGCCTGGAGCTCTAAGCCCTAAAAGCCGACCCCTCAAAACCTAGCGCTAAGCCCTAGCACCGAGACGTCAACCCCATTCAGGAGCCCTAGAACCTAACGCCGAGCCCTAAGCCCTAAAAGCCGACCCGCCAAAACCTAGCCCTAAGCCCTAGCACCGAGCCGCCAACCCCATCCGGGAGCCCTAGACCCTAACGCCGAGCCCTAAGCCCTAGCCCGGAGCCCTAAGTCCTAAAAGCCGACCCCCCCAAAACCTAGCCCTAAGCCCTAGCACCGACCAGCAAATCCCATCCGGGAGCCCTAGACCCTAACATCGAGCCCTAAGCTCTAGCCTGGAGCTCTAAGCCCTAAAAGCCGACCCCTCAAAACCTAGCGCTAAGCCCTAGCACCGAGACGTCAACCCCATTCAGGAGCCCTAGAACCTAACGCCGAGCCCTAAGCCCTAAAAGCCGACCCGCCAAAACCTAGCCCTATGCCCTAGCACCGAGCCGCCAACCCCATCCGGGAGCCCTAGACCCTAACGCCGAGCCCTAAGCCCTAGCCCGGAGCCCTAAGTCCTAAAAGCCGACCCCCCAAAACCTAGCCCTAAGCCCTAGCACCGACCCGCCAATCCCATCCGGGCGCCTAGAGCCTAACGTCAAGCCCTAAGCCCTAGCCTGGAGCCCTAAGCCCTAAAAGCCGAACCATCAAAACCTAGCCCTAAGCCCTAGCACCGAGTCATCAACCCCACTCAGGAGCCCTAGACCCTAACGCCGAGCCCTAAGCCCTAAAAGCCAATCTCCCAAAACCTAGCCCTAAGCCCTAGCACCGATCCGCCAACCCAATCCGGGAGCCCTAGACCCTAACACCGAGCCCTAAGCCCCAGCCCAGAGCCCTAAGCCCTAAAAGCCGACCCCTCAAAACCTAGCCCTAAGCCCTAGCACCAAGACGTCAACCCCATTCAGGAGCCCTAGAACCTAACACCGAGCCCTAAGCCCTAAAAGCCGACCCGCCAAAACCTAGCCCTATGCCCTAGCACCGAGCCGCCAACCCCATCCGGGAGCCCTAGACCCTAACGCTGAGCCCTAAGCCCTAGCCCAGAGCCCTAAGCCCTAAAAGCCGACCCCTCAAAACCTAGCCCTAAGCCCTAGCACCGAGACGCCAACCCCATTCAGGAGCCCTAGAACCTACCGCCGAGCCCTAAGCCCTAAAAGCCAACCTCCCTAAACCTAGCCCTAAGCCCTAGCACCGAGTCGCCAACTCCATCCTGGAGCCTTAGACCCTAACACCGAGCCCTAATCCCTAGTCCAGAGCCCTAAGCTCTAAAAGCCGACCCGCCAAAATCTAGCCCTAAGCCCTAGCACCGAGCCGCCAACCCCATCCGGGAACCATAGACCCTAACGTCGAGCCCTAAGCCCTAGCCTGCAGCCCTAAGCCCTAAAAGCCGACCCCTCAAAACCTAGCCCTAAGCCCTAGCACCGAGACGCCAACCCCATTCAGGAGCCCTAGAACCTACCGCCGAGCCCTAAGCCCTAAAAGCCAACCTCCCTAAACCTAGCCCTAAGCCCTAGCACCGAGTCGCCAACTCCATCCTGGAGCCTTAGACCCTAACACCGAGCCCTAATCCCTAGTCCAGAGCCCTAAGCTCTAAAAGCCGACCCGCCAAAATCTAGCCCTAAGCCCTAGCACCGAGCCGCCAACCCCATCCGGGAACCATAGACCCTAACGTCGAGCCCTAAGCCCTAGCCTGCAGCCCTAAGCCCTAAAAGCCGACCCCTCAAAACCTAGCCCTAAGCCCTAGCACCGAGACGTCAACCCCATTCAGGAGCCCTAGAACCTAACGCCGAGCCCTAAGCGCTAATAGCCGACCCGCCAAAACCTAGCCCTAAGCCCTAGCACCGATCCGCCAACCCAATCCGGGAGCCCTAGACCCTAACACCGAGCCCTAAGCCCCAGCCCAGAGCCCTAAGCCCTAAAAGCCGACCCCTCAAAACCTAGCCCTAAGCCCTAGCACCAAGACGTCAACCCCATTCAGGAGCCCTAGAACCTAACACCGAGCCCTAAGCCCTAAAAGCCGACCCGCCAAAACCTAGCCCTATGCCCTAGCACCGAGCCGCCAACCCCATCCGGGAGCCCTAGACCCTAACGCTGAGCCCTAAGCCCTAGCCCAGAGCCCTAAGCCCTAAAAGCCGACCCCTCAAAACCTAGCCCTAAGCCCTAGCACCGAGACGCCAACCCCATTCAGGAGCCCTAGAACCTACCGCCGAGCCCTAAGCCCTAAAAGCCAACCTCCCTAAACCTAGCCCTAAGCCCTAGCACCGAGTCGCCAACTCCATCCTGGAGCCTTAGACCCTAACACCGAGCCCTAATCCCTAGTCCAGAGCCCTAAGCTCTAAAAGCCGACCCGCCAAAATCTAGCCCTAAGCCCTAGCACCGAGCCGCCAACCCCATCCGGGAACCATAGACCCTAACGTCGAGCCCTAAGCCCTAGCCTGCAGCCCTAAGCCCTAAAAGCCGACCCCTCAAAACCTAGCCCTAAGCCCTAGCACCGAGACGCCAACCCCATTCAGGAGCCCTAGAACCTACCGCCGAGCCCTAAGCCCTAAAAGCCAACCTCCCTAAACCTAGCCCTAAGCCCTAGCACCGAGTCGCCAACTCCATCCTGGAGCCTTAGACCCTAACACCGAGCCCTAATCCCTAGTCCAGAGCCCTAAGCTCTAAAAGCCGACCCGCCAAAATCTAGCCCTAAGCCCTAGCACCGAGCCGCCAACCCCATCCGGGAACCATAGACCCTAACGTCGAGCCCTAAGCCCTAGCCTGCAGCCCTAAGCCCTAAAAGCCGACCCCTCAAAACCTAGCCCTAAGCCCTAGCACCGAGCCGCCAACCCCATCCGGGAGCCCTAGACCCTAACGCCGAGCCCTAAGCCCTAGCCCGGAGCCCTAAGTCCTAAAAGCCGACCCCCCCCCAAAACCTAGCCCTAAGCCCTAGCACCGACCAGCAAATCCCATCCGGGAGCCCTAGACCCTAACATCGAGCCCTAAGCTCTAGCCTGGAGCTCTAAGCCCTAAAAGCCGACCCCTCAAAACCTAGCGCTAAGCCCTAGCACCGAGACGTCAACCCCATTCAGGAGCCCTAGAACCTAACGCCGAGCCCTAAGCGCTAATAGCCGACCCGCCAAAACCTAGCCCTAAGCCCTAGCACCGAGCCGCCAACCCCATCCGGGAGCCCTAGACCCTAACGCCGAGCCCTAAGCCCTAGCCCGGAGCCCTAAGTCCTAAAAGCCGACCCCCCCCCAAAACCTAGCCCTAAGCCCTAGCACCGACCAGCAAATCCCATCCGGGAGCCCTAGACCCTAACATCGAGCCCTAAGCTCTAGCCTGGAGCTCTAAGCCCTAAAAGCCGACCCCTCAAAACCTAGCGCTAAGCCCTAGCACCGAGACGTCAACCCCATTCAGGAGCCCTAGAACCTAACGCCGAGCCCTAAGCGCTAATAGCCGACCCGCCAAAACCTAGCCCTAAGCCCTAGCACCGAGCCGCCAACCCCATCCGGGAGCCCTAGACCCTAACGCCGAGCCCTAAGCCCTAGCCCGGAGCCCTAAGTCCTAAAAGCCGACCCCCCCCCAAAACCTAGCCCTAAGCCCTAGCACCGACCAGCAAATCCCATCCGGGAGCCCTAGACCCTAACATCGAGCCCTAAGCTCTAGCCTGGAGCTCTAAGCCCTAAAAGCCGACCCCTCAAAACCTAGCGCTAAGCCCTAGCACCGAGACGTCAACCCCATTCAGGAGCCCTAGAACCTAACGCCGAGCCCTAAGCCCTAAAAGCCGACCCGCCAAAACCTAGCCCTAAGCCCTAGCACCGAGCCGCCAACCCCATCCGGGAGCCCTAGACCCTAACGCTGAGCCCTAAGCCCTAGCCCAGAGCCCTAAGCCCTAAAAGCCGACCCCTCAAAACCTAGCCCTAAGCCCTAGCACCGAGACGCCAACCCCATTCAGGAGCCCTAGAACCTACCGCCGAGCCCTAAGCCCTAAAAGCCAACCTCCCTAAACCTAGCCCTAAGCCCTAGCACCGAGTCGCCAACTCCATCCTGGAGCCTTAGACCCTAACACCGAGCCCTAATCCCTAGTCCAGAGCCCTAAGCTCTAAAAGCCGACCCGCCAAAATCTAGCCCTAAGCCCTAGCACCGAGCCGCCAACCCCATCCGGGAACCATAGACCCTAACGTCGAGCCCTAAGCCCTAGCCTGCAGCCCTAAGCCCTAAAAGCCGACCCCTCAAAACCTAGCCCTAAGCCCTAGCACCGAGACGCCAACCCCATTCAGGAGCCCTAGAACCTACCGCCGAGCCCTAAGCCCTAAAAGCCAACCTCCCTAAACCTAGCCCTAAGCCCTAGCACCGAGTCGCCAACTCCATCCTGGAGCCTTAGACCCTAACACCGAGCCCTAATCCCTAGTCCAGAGCCCTAAGCTCTAAAAGCCGACCCGCCAAAATCTAGCCCTAAGCCCTAGCACCGAGCCGCCAACCCCATCCGGGAACCATAGACCCTAACGTCGAGCCCTAAGCCCTAGCCTGCAGCCCTAAGCCCTAAAAGCCGACCCCTCAAAACCTAGCCCTAAGCCCTAGCACCGAGACGCCAACCCCATTCAGGAGCCCTAGAACCTACCGCCGAGCCCTAAGCCCTAAAAGCCAACCTCCCTAAACCTAGCCCTAAGCCCTAGCACCGAGTCGCCAACTCCATCCTGGAGCCTTAGACCCTAACACCGAGCCCTAATCCCTAGTCCAGAGCCCTAAGCTCTAAAAGCCGACCCGCCAAAATCTAGCCCTAAGCCCTAGCACCGAGCCGCCAACCCCATCCGGGAACCATAGACCCTAACGTCGAGCCCTAAGCCCTAGCCTGCAGCCCTAAGCCCTAAAAGCCGACCCCTCAAAACCTAGCCCTAAGCCCTAGCACCGAGCCGCCAACCCCATCCGGGAGCCCTAGACCCTAACGCCGAGCCCTAAGCCCTAGCCCGGAGCCCTAAGTCCTAAAAGCCGACCCCCCCCCAAAACCTAGCCCTAAGCCCTAGCACCGACCAGCAAATCCCATCCGGGAGCCCTAGACCCTAACATCGAGCCCTAAGCTCTAGCCTGGAGCTCTAAGCCCTAAAAGCCGACCCCTCAAAACCTAGCGCTAAGCCCTAGCACCGAGACGTCAACCCCATTCAGGAGCCCTAGAACCTAACGCCGAGCCCTAAGCCCTAAAAGCCGACCCGCCAAAACCTAGCCCTAAGCCCTAGCACCGAGCCGCCAACCCCATCCGGGAGCCCTAGACCCTAACGCTGAGCCCTAAGCCCTAGCCCAGAGCCCTAAGCCCTAAAAGCCGACCCCTCAAAACCTAGCCCTAAGCCCTAGCACCGAGACGCCAACCCCATTCAGGAGCCCTAGAACCTACCGCCGAGCCCTAAGCCCTAAAAGCCAACCTCCCTAAACCTAGCCCTAAGCCCTAGCACCGAGTCGCCAACTCCATCCTGGAGCCTTAGACCCTAACACCGAGCCCTAATCCCTAGTCCAGAGCCCTAAGCTCTAAAAGCCGACCCGCCAAAATCTAGCCCTAAGCCCTAGCACCGAGCCGCCAACCCCATCCGGGAACCATAGACCCTAACGTCGAGCCCTAAGCCCTAGCCTGCAGCCCTAAGCCCTAAAAGCCGACCCCTCAAAACCTAGCCCTAAGCCCTAGCACCGAGACGCCAACCCCATTCAGGAGCCCTAGAACCTACCGCCGAGCCCTAAGCCCTAAAAGCCAACCTCCCTAAACCTAGCCCTAAGCCCTAGCACCGAGTCGCCAACTCCATCCTGGAGCCTTAGACCCTAACACCGAGCCCTAATCCCTAGTCCAGAGCCCTAAGCTCTAAAAGCCGACCCGCCAAAATCTAGCCCTAAGCCCTAGCACCGAGCCGCCAACCCCATCCGGGAACCATAGACCCTAACGTCGAGCCCTAAGCCCTAGCCTGCAGCCCTAAGCCCTAAAAGCCGACCCCTCAAAACCTAGCCCTAAGCCCTAGCACCGAGACGCCAACCCCATTCAGGAGCCCTAGAACCTACCGCCGAGCCCTAAGCCCTAAAAGCCAACCTCCCTAAACCTAGCCCTAAGCCCTAGCACCGAGTCGCCAACTCCATCCTGGAGCCTTAGACCCTAACACCGAGCCCTAATCCCTAGTCCAGAGCCCTAAGCTCTAAAAGCCGACCCGCCAAAATCTAGCCCTAAGCCCTAGCACCGAGCCGCCAACCCCATCCGGGAACCATAGACCCTAACGTCGAGCCCTAAGCCCTAGCCTGCAGCCCTAAGCCCTAAAAGCCGACCCCTCAAAACCTAGCCCTAAGCCCTAGCACCGAGACGCCAACCCCATTCAGGAGCCCTAGAACCTACCGCCGAGCCCTAAGCCCTAAAAGCCAACCTCCCTAAACCTAGCCCTAAGCCCTAGCACCGAGTCGCCAACTCCATCCTGGAGCCTTAGACCCTAACACCGAGCCCTAATCCCTAGTCCAGAGCCCTAAGCTCTAAAAGCCGACCCGCCAAAATCTAGCCCTAAGCCCTAGCACCGAGCCGCCAACCCCATCCGGGAACCATAGACCCTAACGTCGAGCCCTAAGCCCTAGCCTGCAGCCCTAAGCCCTAAAAGCCGACCCCTCAAAACCTAGCCCTAAGCCCTAGCACCGAGACGCCAACCCCATTCAGGAGCCCTAGAACCTACCGCCGAGCCCTAAGCCCTAAAAGCCAACCTCCCTAAACCTAGCCCTAAGCCCTAGCACCGAGTCGCCAACTCCATCCTGGAGCCTTAGACCCTAACACCGAGCCCTAATCCCTAGTCCAGAGCCCTAAGCTCTAAAAGCCGACCCGCCAAAATCTAGCCCTAAGCCCTAGCACCGAGCCGCCAACCCCATCCGGGAACCATAGACCCTAACGTCGAGCCCTAAGCCCTAGCCTGCAGCCCTAAGCCCTAAAAGCCGACCCCTCAAAACCTAGCCCTAAGCCCTAGCACCGAGACGCCAACCCCATTCAGGAGCCCTAGAACCTACCGCCGAGCCCTAAGCCCTAAAAGCCAACCTCCCTAAACCTAGCCCTAAGCCCTAGCACCGAGTCGCCAACTCCATCCTGGAGCCTTAGACCCTAACACCGAGCCCTAATCCCTAGTCCAGAGCCCTAAGCTCTAAAAGCCGACCCGCCAAAATCTAGCCCTAAGCCCTAGCACCGAGCCGCCAACCCCATCCGGGAACCATAGACCCTAACGTCGAGCCCTAAGCCCTAGCCTGCAGCCCTAAGCCCTAAAAGCCGACCCCTCAAAACCTAGCCCTAAGCCCTAGCACCGAGCCGCCAACCCCATCCGGGAGCCCTAGACCCTAACGCCGAGCCCTAAGCCCTAGCCCGGAGCCCTAAGTCCTAAAAGCCGACCCCCCCCCAAAACCTAGCCCTAAGCCCTAGCACCGACCAGCAAATCCCATCCGGGAGCCCTAGACCCTAACATCGAGCCCTAAGCTCTAGCCTGGAGCTCTAAGCCCTAAAAGCCGACCCCTCAAAACCTAGCGCTAAGCCCTAGCACCGAGCCGCCAACCCCATCCGGGAGCCCTAGACCCTAACGCCGAGCCCTAAGCCCTAGCCCGGAGCCCTAAGTCCTAAAAGCCGACCCCCCCCCAAAACCTAGCCCTAAGCCCTAGCACCGACCAGCAAATCCCATCCGGGAGCCCTAGACCCTAACATCGAGCCCTAAGCTCTAGCCTGGAGCTCTAAGCCCTAAAAGCCGACCCCTCAAAACCTAGCGCTAAGCCCTAGCACCGAGTCATCAACCCCACTCAGGAGCCCTAGACCCTAACGCCGAGCCCTAAGCCCTAAAAGCCAATCTCCCAAAACCTAGCCCTAAGCCCTAGCACCGATCCGCCAACCCAATCCGGGAGCCCTAGACCCTAACACCGAGCCCTAAGCCCCAGCCCAGAGCCCTAAGCCCTAAAAGCCGACCCCTCAAAACCTAGCCCTAAGCCCTAGCACCAAGACGTCAACCCCATTCAGGAGCCCTAGAACCTAACACCGAGCCCTAAGCCCTAAAAGCCGACCCGCCAAAACCTAGCCCTATGCCCTAGCACCGAGCCGCCAACCCCATCCGGGAGCCCTAGACCCTAACGCTGAGCCCTAAGCCCTAGCCCAGAGCCCTAAGCCCTAAAAGCCGACCCCTCAAAACCTAGCCCTAAGCCCTAGCACCGAGACGCCAACCCCATTCAGGAGCCCTAGAACCTACCGCCGAGCCCTAAGCCCTAAAAGCCAACCTCCCTAAACCTAGCCCTAAGCCCTAGCACCGAGTCGCCAACTCCATCCTGGAGCCTTAGACCCTAACACCGAGCCCTAATCCCTAGTCCAGAGCCCTAAGCTCTAAAAGCCGACCCGCCAAAATCTAGCCCTAAGCCCTAGCACCGAGCCGCCAACCCCATCCGGGAACCATAGACCCTAACGTCGAGCCCTAAGCCCTAGCCTGCAGCCCTAAGCCCTAAAAGCCGACCCCTCAAAACCTAGCCCTAAGCCCTAGCACCGAGACGCCAACCCCATTCAGGAGCCCTAGAACCTACCGCCGAGCCCTAAGCCCTAAAAGCCAACCTCCCTAAACCTAGCCCTAAGCCCTAGCACCGAGTCGCCAACTCCATCCTGGAGCCTTAGACCCTAACACCGAGCCCTAATCCCTAGTCCAGAGCCCTAAGCTCTAAAAGCCGACCCGCCAAAATCTAGCCCTAAGCCCTAGCACCGAGCCGCCAACCCCATCCGGGAACCATAGACCCTAACGTCGAGCCCTAAGCCCTAGCCTGCAGCCCTAAGCCCTAAAAGCCGACCCCTCAAAACCTAGCCCTAAGCCCTAGCACCGAGACGCCAACCCCATTCAGGAGCCCTAGAACCTACCGCCGAGCCCTAAGCCCTAAAAGCCAACCTCCCTAAACCTAGCCCTAAGCCCTAGCACCGAGTCGCCAACTCCATCCTGGAGCCTTAGACCCTAACACCGAGCCCTAATCCCTAGTCCAGAGCCCTAAGCTCTAAAAGCCGACCCGCCAAAATCTAGCCCTAAGCCCTAGCACCGAGCCGCCAACCCCATCCGGGAACCATAGACCCTAACGTCGAGCCCTAAGCCCTAGCCTGCAGCCCTAAGCCCTAAAAGCCGACCCCTCAAAACCTAGCCCTAAGCCCTAGCACCGAGACGCCAACCCCATTCAGGAGCCCTAGAACCTACCGCCGAGCCCTAAGCCCTAAAAGCCAACCTCCCTAAACCTAGCCCTAAGCCCTAGCACCGAGTCGCCAACTCCATCCTGGAGCCTTAGACCCTAACACCGAGCCCTAATCCCTAGTCCAGAGCCCTAAGCTCTAAAAGCCGACCCGCCAAAATCTAGCCCTAAGCCCTAGCACCGAGCCGCCAACCCCATCCGGGAACCATAGACCCTAACGTCGAGCCCTAAGCCCTAGCCTGCAGCCCTAAGCCCTAAAAGCCGACCCCTCAAAACCTAGCCCTAAGCCCTAGCACCGAGACGCCAACCCCATTCAGGAGCCCTAGAACCTACCGCCGAGCCCTAAGCCCTAAAAGCCAACCTCCCTAAACCTAGCCCTAAGCCCTAGCACCGAGTCGCCAACTCCATCCTGGAGCCTTAGACCCTAACACCGAGCCCTAATCCCTAGTCCAGAGCCCTAAGCTCTAAAAGCCGACCCGCCAAAATCTAGCCCTAAGCCCTAGCACCGAGCCGCCAACCCCATCCGGGAACCATAGACCCTAACGTCGAGCCCTAAGCCCTAGCCTGCAGCCCTAAGCCCTAAAAGCCGACCCCTCAAAACCTAGCCCTAAGCCCTAGCACCGAGACGCCAACCCCATTCAGGAGCCCTAGAACCTACCGCCGAGCCCTAAGCCCTAAAAGCCAACCTCCCTAAACCTAGCCCTAAGCCCTAGCACCGAGTCGCCAACTCCATCCTGGAGCCTTAGACCCTAACACCGAGCCCTAATCCCTAGTCCAGAGCCCTAAGCTCTAAAAGCCGACCCGCCAAAATCTAGCCCTAAGCCCTAGCACCGAGCCGCCAACCCCATCCGGGAACCATAGACCCTAACGTCGAGCCCTAAGCCCTAGCCTGCAGCCCTAAGCCCTAAAAGCCGACCCCTCAAAACCTAGCCCTAAGCCCTAGCACCGAGACGCCAACCCCATTCAGGAGCCCTAGAACCTACCGCCGAGCCCTAAGCCCTAAAAGCCAACCTCCCTAAACCTAGCCCTAAGCCCTAGCACCGAGTCGCCAACTCCATCCTGGAGCCTTAGACCCTAACACCGAGCCCTAATCCCTAGTCCAGAGCCCTAAGCTCTAAAAGCCGACCCGCCAAAATCTAGCCCTAAGCCCTAGCACCGAGCCGCCAACCCCATCCGGGAACCATAGACCCTAACGTCGAGCCCTAAGCCCTAGCCTGCAGCCCTAAGCCCTAAAAGCCGACCCCTCAAAACCTAGCCCTAAGCCCTAGCACCGAGACGCCAACCCCATTCAGGAGCCCTAGAACCTACCGCCGAGCCCTAAGCCCTAAAAGCCAACCTCCCTAAACCTAGCCCTAAGCCCTAGCACCGAGTCGCCAACTCCATCCTGGAGCCTTAGACCCTAACACCGAGCCCTAATCCCTAGTCCAGAGCCCTAAGCTCTAAAAGCCGACCCGCCAAAATCTAGCCCTAAGCCCTAGCACCGAGCCGCCAACCCCATCCGGGAACCATAGACCCTAACGTCGAGCCCTAAGCCCTAGCCTGCAGCCCTAAGCCCTAAAAGCCGACCCCTCAAAACCTAGCCCTAAGCCCTAGCACCGAGACGCCAACCCCATTCAGGAGCCCTAGAACCTACCGCCGAGCCCTAAGCCCTAAAAGCCAACCTCCCTAAACCTAGCCCTAAGCCCTAGCACCGAGTCGCCAACTCCATCCTGGAGCCTTAGACCCTAACACCGAGCCCTAATCCCTAGTCCAGAGCCCTAAGCTCTAAAAGCCGACCCGCCAAAATCTAGCCCTAAGCCCTAGCACCGAGCCGCCAACCCCATCCGGGAACCATAGACCCTAACGTCGAGCCCTAAGCCCTAGCCTGCAGCCCTAAGCCCTAAAAGCCGACCCCTCAAAACCTAGCCCTAAGCCCTAGCACCGAGACGCCAACCCCATTCAGGAGCCCTAGAACCTACCGCCGAGCCCTAAGCCCTAAAAGCCAACCTCCCTAAACCTAGCCCTAAGCCCTAGCACCGAGTCGCCAACTCCATCCTGGAGCCTTAGACCCTAACACCGAGCCCTAATCCCTAGTCCAGAGCCCTAAGCTCTAAAAGCCGACCCGCCAAAATCTAGCCCTAAGCCCTAGCACCGAGCCGCCAACCCCATCCGGGAACCATAGACCCTAACGTCGAGCCCTAAGCCCTAGCCTGCAGCCCTAAGCCCTAAAAGCCGACCCCTCAAAACCTAGCCCTAAGCCCTAGCACCGAGACGTCAACCCCATTCAGGAGCCCTAGAACCTAACGCCGAGCCCTAAGCGCTAATAGCCGACCCGCCAAAACCTAGCCCTAAGCCCTAGCACCGATCCGCCAACCCAATCCGGGAGCCCTAGACCCTAACACCGAGCCCTAAGCCCCAGCCCAGAGCCCTAAGCCCTAAAAGCCGACCCCTCAAAACCTAGCCCTAAGCCCTAGCACCAAGACGTCAACCCCATTCAGGAGCCCTAGAACCTAACACCGAGCCCTAAGCCCTAAAAGCCGACCCGCCAAAACCTAGCCCTATGCCCTAGCACCGAGCCGCCAACCCCATCCGGGAGCCCTAGACCCTAACGCTGAGCCCTAAGCCCTAGCCCAGAGCCCTAAGCCCTAAAAGCCGACCCCTCAAAACCTAGCCCTAAGCCCTAGCACCGAGACGCCAACCCCATTCAGGAGCCCTAGAACCTACCGCCGAGCCCTAAGCCCTAAAAGCCAACCTCCCTAAACCTAGCCCTAAGCCCTAGCACCGAGTCGCCAACTCCATCCTGGAGCCTTAGACCCTAACACCGAGCCCTAATCCCTAGTCCAGAGCCCTAAGCTCTAAAAGCCGACCCGCCAAAATCTAGCCCTAAGCCCTAGCACCGAGCCGCCAACCCCATCCGGGAACCATAGACCCTAACGTCGAGCCCTAAGCCCTAGCCTGCAGCCCTAAGCCCTAAAAGCCGACCCCTCAAAACCTAGCCCTAAGCCCTAGCACCGAGACGCCAACCCCATTCAGGAGCCCTAGAACCTACCGCCGAGCCCTAAGCCCTAAAAGCCAACCTCCCTAAACCTAGCCCTAAGCCCTAGCACCGAGTCGCCAACTCCATCCTGGAGCCTTAGACCCTAACACCGAGCCCTAATCCCTAGTCCAGAGCCCTAAGCTCTAAAAGCCGACCCGCCAAAATCTAGCCCTAAGCCCTAGCACCGAGCCGCCAACCCCATCCGGGAACCATAGACCCTAACGTCGAGCCCTAAGCCCTAGCCTGCAGCCCTAAGCCCTAAAAGCCGACCCCTCAAAACCTAGCCCTAAGCCCTAGCACCGAGACGCCAACCCCATTCAGGAGCCCTAGAACCTACCGCCGAGCCCTAAGCCCTAAAAGCCAACCTCCCTAAACCTAGCCCTAAGCCCTAGCACCGAGTCGCCAACTCCATCCTGGAGCCTTAGACCCTAACACCGAGCCCTAATCCCTAGTCCAGAGCCCTAAGCTCTAAAAGCCGACCCGCCAAAATCTAGCCCTAAGCCCTAGCACCGAGCCGCCAACCCCATCCGGGAACCATAGACCCTAACGTCGAGCCCTAAGCCCTAGCCTGCAGCCCTAAGCCCTAAAAGCCGACCCCTCAAAACCTAGCCCTAAGCCCTAGCACCGAGACGTCAACCCCATTCAGGAGCCCTAGAACCTAACGCCGAGCCCTAAGCGCTAATAGCCGACCCGCCAAAACCTAGCCCTAAGCCCTAGCACCGATCCGCCAACCCAATCCGGGAGCCCTAGACCCTAACACCGAGCCCTAAGCCCCAGCCCAGAGCCCTAAGCCCTAAAAGCCGACCCCTCAAAACCTAGCCCTAAGCCCTAGCACCAAGACGTCAACCCCATTCAGGAGCCCTAGAACCTAACACCGAGCCCTAAGCCCTAAAAGCCGACCCGCCAAAACCTAGCCCTATGCCCTAGCACCGAGCCGCCAACCCCATCCGGGAGCCCTAGACCCTAACGCTGAGCCCTAAGCCCTAGCCCAGAGCCCTAAGCCCTAAAAGCCGACCCCTCAAAACCTAGCCCTAAGCCCTAGCACCGAGACGCCAACCCCATTCAGGAGCCCTAGAACCTACCGCCGAGCCCTAAGCCCTAAAAGCCAACCTCCCTAAACCTAGCCCTAAGCCCTAGCACCGAGTCGCCAACTCCATCCTGGAGCCTTAGACCCTAACACCGAGCCCTAATCCCTAGTCCAGAGCCCTAAGCTCTAAAAGCCGACCCGCCAAAATCTAGCCCTAAGCCCTAGCACCGAGCCGCCAACCCCATCCGGGAACCATAGACCCTAACGTCGAGCCCTAAGCCCTAGCCTGCAGCCCTAAGCCCTAAAAGCCGACCCCTCAAAACCTAGCCCTAAGCCCTAGCACCGAGACGCCAACCCCATTCAGGAGCCCTAGAACCTACCGCCGAGCCCTAAGCCCTAAAAGCCAACCTCCCTAAACCTAGCCCTAAGCCCTAGCACCGAGTCGCCAACTCCATCCTGGAGCCTTAGACCCTAACACCGAGCCCTAATCCCTAGTCCAGAGCCCTAAGCTCTAAAAGCCGACCCGCCAAAATCTAGCCCTAAGCCCTAGCACCGAGCCGCCAACCCCATCCGGGAACCATAGACCCTAACGTCGAGCCCTAAGCCCTAGCCTGCAGCCCTAAGCCCTAAAAGCCGACCCCTCAAAACCTAGCCCTAAGCCCTAGCACCGAGCCGCCAACCCCATCCGGGAGCCCTAGACCCTAACGCCGAGCCCTAAGCCCTAGCCCGGAGCCCTAAGTCCTAAAAGCCGACCCCCCCCCAAAACCTAGCCCTAAGCCCTAGCACCGACCAGCAAATCCCATCCGGGAGCCCTAGACCCTAACATCGAGCCCTAAGCTCTAGCCTGGAGCTCTAAGCCCTAAAAGCCGACCCCTCAAAACCTAGCGCTAAGCCCTAGCACCGAGCCGCCAACCCCATCCGGGAGCCCTAGACCCTAACGCCGAGCCCTAAGCCCTAGCCCGGAGCCCTAAGTCCTAAAAGCCGACCCCCCCCCAAAACCTAGCCCTAAGCCCTAGCACCGACCAGCAAATCCCATCCGGGAGCCCTAGACCCTAACATCGAGCCCTAAGCTCTAGCCTGGAGCTCTAAGCCCTAAAAGCCGACCCCTCAAAACCTAGCGCTAAGCCCTAGCACCGAGTCATCAACCCCACTCAGGAGCCCTAGACCCTAACGCCGAGCCCTAAGCCCTAAAAGCCAATCTCCCAAAACCTAGCCCTAAGCCCTAGCACCGATCCGCCAACCCAATCCGGGAGCCCTAGACCCTAACACCGAGCCCTAAGCCCCAGCCCAGAGCCCTAAGCCCTAAAAGCCGACCCCTCAAAACCTAGCCCTAAGCCCTAGCACCAAGACGTCAACCCCATTCAGGAGCCCTAGAACCTAACACCGAGCCCTAAGCCCTAAAAGCCGACCCGCCAAAACCTAGCCCTATGCCCTAGCACCGAGCCGCCAACCCCATCCGGGAGCCCTAGACCCTAACGCTGAGCCCTAAGCCCTAGCCCAGAGCCCTAAGCCCTAAAAGCCGACCCCTCAAAACCTAGCCCTAAGCCCTAGCACCGAGACGCCAACCCCATTCAGGAGCCCTAGAACCTACCGCCGAGCCCTAAGCCCTAAAAGCCAACCTCCCTAAACCTAGCCCTAAGCCCTAGCACCGAGTCGCCAACTCCATCCTGGAGCCTTAGACCCTAACACCGAGCCCTAATCCCTAGTCCAGAGCCCTAAGCTCTAAAAGCCGACCCGCCAAAATCTAGCCCTAAGCCCTAGCACCGAGCCGCCAACCCCATCCGGGAACCATAGACCCTAACGTCGAGCCCTAAGCCCTAGCCTGCAGCCCTAAGCCCTAAAAGCCGACCCCTCAAAACCTAGCCCTAAGCCCTAGCACCGAGACGCCAACCCCATTCAGGAGCCCTAGAACCTACCGCCGAGCCCTAAGCCCTAAAAGCCAACCTCCCTAAACCTAGCCCTAAGCCCTAGCACCGAGTCGCCAACTCCATCCTGGAGCCTTAGACCCTAACACCGAGCCCTAATCCCTAGTCCAGAGCCCTAAGCTCTAAAAGCCGACCCGCCAAAATCTAGCCCTAAGCCCTAGCACCGAGCCGCCAACCCCATCCGGGAACCATAGACCCTAACGTCGAGCCCTAAGCCCTAGCCTGCAGCCCTAAGCCCTAAAAGCCGACCCCTCAAAACCTAGCCCTAAGCCCTAGCACCGAGACGCCAACCCCATTCAGGAGCCCTAGAACCTACCGCCGAGCCCTAAGCCCTAAAAGCCAACCTCCCTAAACCTAGCCCTAAGCCCTAGCACCGAGTCGCCAACTCCATCCTGGAGCCTTAGACCCTAACACCGAGCCCTAATCCCTAGTCCAGAGCCCTAAGCTCTAAAAGCCGACCCGCCAAAATCTAGCCCTAAGCCCTAGCACCGAGCCGCCAACCCCATCCGGGAACCATAGACCCTAACGTCGAGCCCTAAGCCCTAGCCTGCAGCCCTAAGCCCTAAAAGCCGACCCCTCAAAACCTAGCCCTAAGCCCTAGCACCGAGACGCCAACCCCATTCAGGAGCCCTAGAACCTACCGCCGAGCCCTAAGCCCTAAAAGCCAACCTCCCTAAACCTAGCCCTAAGCCCTAGCACCGAGTCGCCAACTCCATCCTGGAGCCTTAGACCCTAACACCGAGCCCTAATCCCTAGTCCAGAGCCCTAAGCTCTAAAAGCCGACCCGCCAAAATCTAGCCCTAAGCCCTAGCACCGAGCCGCCAACCCCATCCGGGAACCATAGACCCTAACGTCGAGCCCTAAGCCCTAGCCTGCAGCCCTAAGCCCTAAAAGCCGACCCCTCAAAACCTAGCCCTAAGCCCTAGCACCGAGACGTCAACCCCATTCAGGAGCCCTAGAACCTAACGCCGAGCCCTAAGCGCTAATAGCCGACCCGCCAAAACCTAGCCCTAAGCCCTAGCACCGATCCGCCAACCCAATCCGGGAGCCCTAGACCCTAACACCGAGCCCTAAGCCCCAGCCCAGAGCCCTAAGCCCTAAAAGCCGACCCCTCAAAACCTAGCCCTAAGCCCTAGCACCAAGACGTCAACCCCATTCAGGAGCCCTAGAACCTAACACCGAGCCCTAAGCCCTAAAAGCCGACCCGCCAAAACCTAGCCCTATGCCCTAGCACCGAGCCGCCAACCCCATCCGGGAGCCCTAGACCCTAACGCTGAGCCCTAAGCCCTAGCCCAGAGCCCTAAGCCCTAAAAGCCGACCCCTCAAAACCTAGCCCTAAGCCCTAGCACCGAGACGCCAACCCCATTCAGGAGCCCTAGAACCTACCGCCGAGCCCTAAGCCCTAAAAGCCAACCTCCCTAAACCTAGCCCTAAGCCCTAGCACCGAGTCGCCAACTCCATCCTGGAGCCTTAGACCCTAACACCGAGCCCTAATCCCTAGTCCAGAGCCCTAAGCTCTAAAAGCCGACCCGCCAAAATCTAGCCCTAAGCCCTAGCACCGAGCCGCCAACCCCATCCGGGAACCATAGACCCTAACGTCGAGCCCTAAGCCCTAGCCTGCAGCCCTAAGCCCTAAAAGCCGACCCCTCAAAACCTAGCCCTAAGCCCTAGCACCGAGACGCCAACCCCATTCAGGAGCCCTAGAACCTACCGCCGAGCCCTAAGCCCTAAAAGCCAACCTCCCTAAACCTAGCCCTAAGCCCTAGCACCGAGTCGCCAACTCCATCCTGGAGCCTTAGACCCTAACACCGAGCCCTAATCCCTAGTCCAGAGCCCTAAGCTCTAAAAGCCGACCCGCCAAAATCTAGCCCTAAGCCCTAGCACCGAGCCGCCAACCCCATCCGGGAACCATAGACCCTAACGTCGAGCCCTAAGCCCTAGCCTGCAGCCCTAAGCCCTAAAAGCCGACCCCTCAAAACCTAGCCCTAAGCCCTAGCACCGAGCCGCCAACCCCATCCGGGAGCCCTAGACCCTAACGCCGAGCCCTAAGCCCTAGCCCGGAGCCCTAAGTCCTAAAAGCCGACCCCCCCCCAAAACCTAGCCCTAAGCCCTAGCACCGACCAGCAAATCCCATCCGGGAGCCCTAGACCCTAACATCGAGCCCTAAGCTCTAGCCTGGAGCTCTAAGCCCTAAAAGCCGACCCCTCAAAACCTAGCGCTAAGCCCTAGCACCGAGCCGCCAACCCCATCCGGGAGCCCTAGACCCTAACGCCGAGCCCTAAGCCCTAGCCCGGAGCCCTAAGTCCTAAAAGCCGACCCCCCCCCAAAACCTAGCCCTAAGCCCTAGCACCGACCAGCAAATCCCATCCGGGAGCCCTAGACCCTAACATCGAGCCCTAAGCTCTAGCCTGGAGCTCTAAGCCCTAAAAGCCGACCCCTCAAAACCTAGCGCTAAGCCCTAGCACCGAGACGTCAACCCCATTCAGGAGCCCTAGAACCTAACGCCGAGCCCTAAGCGCTAATAGCCGACCCGCCAAAACCTAGCCCTAAGCCCTAGCACCGAGCCGCCAACCCCATCCGGGAGCCCTAGACCCTAACGCCGAGCCCTAAGCCCTAGCCCGGAGCCCTAAGTCCTAAAAGCCGACCCCCCCCCAAAACCTAGCCCTAAGCCCTAGCACCGACCAGCAAATCCCATCCGGGAGCCCTAGACCCTAACATCGAGCCCTAAGCTCTAGCCTGGAGCTCTAAGCCCTAAAAGCCGACCCCTCAAAACCTAGCGCTAAGCCCTAGCACCGAGCCGCCAACCCCATCCGGGAGCCCTAGACCCTAACGCCGAGCCCTAAGCCCTAGCCCGGAGCCCTAAGTCCTAAAAGCCGACCCCCCCCCAAAACCTAGCCCTAAGCCCTAGCACCGACCAGCAAATCCCATCCGGGAGCCCTAGACCCTAACATCGAGCCCTAAGCTCTAGCCTGGAGCTCTAAGCCCTAAAAGCCGACCCCTCAAAACCTAGCGCTAAGCCCTAGCACCGAGTCATCAACCCCACTCAGGAGCCCTAGACCCTAACGCCGAGCCCTAAGCCCTAAAAGCCAATCTCCCAAAACCTAGCCCTAAGCCCTAGCACCGATCCGCCAACCCAATCCGGGAGCCCTAGACCCTAACACCGAGCCCTAAGCCCCAGCCCAGAGCCCTAAGCCCTAAAAGCCGACCCCTCAAAACCTAGCCCTAAGCCCTAGCACCAAGACGTCAACCCCATTCAGGAGCCCTAGAACCTAACACCGAGCCCTAAGCCCTAAAAGCCGACCCGCCAAAACCTAGCCCTATGCCCTAGCACCGAGCCGCCAACCCCATCCGGGAGCCCTAGACCCTAACGCTGAGCCCTAAGCCCTAGCCCAGAGCCCTAAGCCCTAAAAGCCGACCCCTCAAAACCTAGCCCTAAGCCCTAGCACCGAGACGCCAACCCCATTCAGGAGCCCTAGAACCTACCGCCGAGCCCTAAGCCCTAAAAGCCAACCTCCCTAAACCTAGCCCTAAGCCCTAGCACCGAGTCGCCAACTCCATCCTGGAGCCTTCGACCCTAACACCGAGCCCTAATCCCTAGTCCAGAGCCCTAAGCTCTAAAAGCCGACCCGCCAAAATCTAGCCCTAAGCCCTAGCACCGAGCCGCCAACCCCATCCGGGAACCATAGACCCTAACGTCGAGCCCTAAGCCCTAGCCTGCAGCCCTAAGCCCTAAAAGCCGACCCCTCAAAACCTAGCCCTAAGCCCTAGCACCGAGACGCCAACCCCATTCAGGAGCCCTAGAACCTACCGCCGAGCCCTAAGCCCTAAAAGCCAACCTCCCTAAACCTAGCCCTAAGCCCTAGCACCGAGTCGCCAACTCCATCCTGGAGCCTTAGACCCTAACACCGAGCCCTAATCCCTAGTCCAGAGCCCTAAGCTCTAAAAGCCGACCCGCCAAAATCTAGCCCTAAGCCCTAGCACCGAGCCGCCAACCCCATCCGGGAACCATAGACCCTAACGTCGAGCCCTAAGCCCTAGCCTGCAGCCCTAAGCCCTAAAAGCCGACCCCTCAAAACCTAGCCCTAAGCCCTAGCACCGAGCCGCCAACCCCATCCGGGAGCCCTAGACCCTAACGCCGAGCCCTAAGCCCTAGCCCGGAGCCCTAAGTCCTAAAAGCCGACCCCCCCCCAAAACCTAGCCCTAAGCCCTAGCACCGACCAGCAAATCCCATCCGGGAGCCCTAGACCCTAACATCGAGCCCTAAGCTCTAGCCTGGAGCTCTAAGCCCTAAAAGCCGACCCCTCAAAACCTAGCGCTAAGCCCTAGCACCGAGACGTCAACCCCATTCAGGAGCCCTAGAACCTAACGCCGAGCCCTAAGCGCTAATAGCCGACCCGCCAAAACCTAGCCCTAAGCCCTAGCACCGAGCCGCCAACCCCATCCGGGAGCCCTAGACCCTAACGCCGAGCCCTAAGCCCTAGCCCGGAGCCCTAAGTCCTAAAAGCCGACCCCCCCCCAAAACCTAGCCCTAAGCCCTAGCACCGACCAGCAAATCCCATCCGGGAGCCCTAGACCCTAACATCGAGCCCTAAGCTCTAGCCTGGAGCTCTAAGCCCTAAAAGCCGACCCCTCAAAACCTAGCGCTAAGCCCTAGCACCGAGCCGCCAACCCCATCCGGGAGCCCTAGACCCTAACGCCGAGCCCTAAGCCCTAGCCCGGAGCCCTAAGTCCTAAAAGCCGACCCCCCCCCAAAACCTAGCCCTAAGCCCTAGCACCGACCAGCAAATCCCATCCGGGAGCCCTAGACCCTAACATCGAGCCCTAAGCTCTAGCCTGGAGCTCTAAGCCCTAAAAGCCGACCCCTCAAAACCTAGCGCTAAGCCCTAGCACCGAGCCGCCAACCCCATCCGGGAGCCCTAGACCCTAACGCCGAGCCCTAAGCCCTAGCCCGGAGCCCTAAGTCCTAAAAGCCGACCCCCCCCAAAACCTAGCCCTAAGCCCTAGCACCGACCAGCAAATCCCATCCGGGAGCCCTAGACCCTAACATCGAGCCCTAAGCTCTAGCCTGGAGCTCTAAGCCCTAAAAGCCGACCCCTCAAAACCTAGCGCTAAGCCCTAGCACCGAGACGTCAACCCCATTCAGGAGCCCTAGAACCTAACGCCGAGCCCTAAGCGCTAATAGCCGACCCGCCAAAACCTAGCCCTAAGCCCTAGCACCGAGCCGCCAACCCCATCCGGGAGCCCTAGACCCTAACGCCGAGCCCTAAGCCCTAGCCCGGAGCCCTAAGTCCTAAAAGCCGACCCCCCCCCAAAACCTAGCCCTAAGCCCTAGCACCGACCAGCAAATCCCATCCGGGAGCCCTAGACCCTAACATCGAGCCCTAAGCTCTAGCCTGGAGCTCTAAGCCCTAAAAGCCGACCCCTCAAAACCTAGCGCTAAGCCCTAGCACCGAGCCGCCAACCCCATCCGGGAGCCCTAGACCCTAACGCCGAGCCCTAAGCCCTAGCCCGGAGCCCTAAGTCCTAAAAGCCGACCCCCCCCCAAAACCTAGCCCTAAGCCCTAGCACCGACCAGCAAATCCCATCCGGGAGCCCTAGACCCTAACATCGAGCCCTAAGCTCTAGCCTGGAGCTCTAAGCCCTAAAAGCCGACCCCTCAAAACCTAGCGCTAAGCCCTAGCACCGAGACGTCAACCCCATTCAGGAGCCCTAGAACCTAACGCCGAGCCCTAAGCGCTAATAGCCGACCCGCCAAAACCTAGCCCTAAGCCCTAGCACCGAGCCGCCAACCCCATCCGGGAGCCCTAGACCCTAACGCCGAGCCCTAAGCCCTAGCCCGGAGCCCTAAGTCCTAAAAGCCGACCCCCCCCCAAAACCTAGCCCTAAGCCCTAGCACCGACCAGCAAATCCCATCCGGGAGCCCTAGACCCTAACATCGAGCCCTAAGCTCTAGCCTGGAGCTCTAAGCCCTAAAAGCCGACCCCTCAAAACCTAGCGCTAAGCCCTAGCACCGAGTCATCAACCCCACTCAGGAGCCCTAGACCCTAACGCCGAGCCCTAAGCCCTAAAAGCCAATCTCCCAAAACCTAGCCCTAAGCCCTAGCACCGATCCGCCAACCCAATCCGGGAGCCCTAGACCCTAACACCGAGCCCTAAGCCCCAGCCCAGAGCCCTAAGCCCTAAAAGCCGACCCCTCAAAACCTAGCCCTAAGCCCTAGCACCAAGACGTCAACCCCATTCAGGAGCCCTAGAACCTAACACCGAGCCCTAAGCCCTAAAAGCCGACCCGCCAAAACCTAGCCCTATGCCCTAGCACCGAGCCGCCAACCCCATCCGGGAGCCCTAGACCCTAACGCTGAGCCCTAAGCCCTAGCCCAGAGCCCTAAGCCCTAAAAGCCGACCCCTCAAAACCTAGCCCTAAGCCCTAGCACCGAGACGCCAACCCCATTCAGGAGCCCTAGAACCTACCGCCGAGCCCTAAGCCCTAAAAGCCAACCTCCCTAAACCTAGCCCTAAGCCCTAGCACCGAGTCGCCAACTCCATCCTGGAGCCTTAGACCCTAACACCGAGCCCTAATCCCTAGTCCAGAGCCCTAAGCTCTAAAAGCCGACCCGCCAAAATCTAGCCCTAAGCCCTAGCACCGAGCCGCCAACCCCATCCGGGAACCATAGACCCTAACGTCGAGCCCTAAGCCCTAGCCTGCAGCCCTAAGCCCTAAAAGCCGACCCCTCAAAACCTAGCCCTAAGCCCTAGCACCGAGACGCCAACCCCATTCAGGAGCCCTAGAACCTACCGCCGAGCCCTAAGCCCTAAAAGCCAACCTCCCTAAACCTAGCCCTAAGCCCTAGCACCGAGTCGCCAACTCCATCCTGGAGCCTTAGACCCTAACACCGAGCCCTAATCCCTAGTCCAGAGCCCTAAGCTCTAAAAGCCGACCCGCCAAAATCTAGCCCTAAGCCCTAGCACCGAGCCGCCAACCCCATCCGGGAACCATAGACCCTAACGTCGAGCCCTAAGCCCTAGCCTGCAGCCCTAAGCCCTAAAAGCCGACCCCTCAAAACCTAGCCCTAAGCCCTAGCACCGAGCCGCCAACCCCATCCGGGAGCCCTAGACCCTAACGCCGAGCCCTAAGCCCTAGCCCGGAGCCCTAAGTCCTAAAAGCCGACCCCCCCCCAAAACCTAGCCCTAAGCCCTAGCACCGACCAGCAAATCCCATCCGGGAGCCCTAGACCCTAACATCGAGCCCTAAGCTCTAGCCTGGAGCTCTAAGCCCTAAAAGCCGACCCCTCAAAACCTAGCGCTAAGCCCTAGCACCGAGACGTCAACCCCATTCAGGAGCCCTAGAACCTAACGCCGAGCCCTAAGCGCTAATAGCCGACCCGCCAAAACCTAGCCCTAAGCCCTAGCACCGAGCCGCCAACCCCATCCGGGAGCCCTAGACCCTAACGCCGAGCCCTAAGCCCTAGCCCGGAGCCCTAAGTCCTAAAAGCCGACCCCCCCCCAAAACCTAGCCCTAAGCCCTAGCACCGACCAGCAAATCCCATCCGGGAGCCCTAGACCCTAACATCGAGCCCTAAGCTCTAGCCTGGAGCTCTAAGCCCTAAAAGCCGACCCCTCAAAACCTAGCGCTAAGCCCTAGCACCGAGACGTCAACCCCATTCAGGAGCCCTAGAACCTAACGCCGAGCCCTAAGCGCTAATAGCCGACCCGCCAAAACCTAGCCCTAAGCCCTAGCACCGAGCCGCCAACCCCATCCGGGAGCCCTAGACCCTAACGCCGAGCCCTAAGCCCTAGCCCGGAGCCCTAAGTCCTAAAAGCCGACCCCCCCCCAAAACCTAGCCCTAAGCCCTAGCACCGACCAGCAAATCCCATCCGGGAGCCCTAGACCCTAACATCGAGCCCTAAGCTCTAGCCTGGAGCTCTAAGCCCTAAAAGCCGACCCCTCAAAACCTAGCGCTAAGCCCTAGCACCGAGCCGCCAACCCCATCCGGGAGCCCTAGACCCTAACGCCGAGCCCTAAGCCCTAGCCCGGAGCCCTAAGTCCTAAAAGCCGACCCCCCCCCAAAACCTAGCCCTAAGCCCTAGCACCGACCAGCAAATCCCATCCGGGAGCCCTAGACCCTAACATCGAGCCCTAAGCTCTAGCCTGGAGCTCTAAGCCCTAAAAGCCGACCCCTCAAAACCTAGCGCTAAGCCCTAGCACCGAGCCGCCAACCCCATCCGGGAGCCCTAGACCCTAACGCCGAGCCCTAAGCCCTAGCCCGGAGCCCTAAGTCCTAAAAGCCGACCCCCCCCCAAAACCTAGCCCTAAGCCCTAGCACCGACCAGCAAATCCCATCCGGGAGCCCTAGACCCTAACATCGAGCCCTAAGCTCTAGCCTGGAGCTCTAAGCCCTAAAAGCCGACCCCTCAAAACCTAGCGCTAAGCCCTAGCACCGAGACGTCAACCCCATTCAGGAGCCCTAGAACCTAACGCCGAGCCCTAAGCGCTAATAGCCGACCCGCCAAAACCTAGCCCTAAGCCCTAGCACCGAGCCGCCAACCCCATCCGGGAGCCCTAGACCCTAACGCCGAGCCCTAAGCCCTAGCCCGGAGCCCTAAGTCCTAAAAGCCGACCCCCCCCCAAAACCTAGCCCTAAGCCCTAGCACCGACCAGCAAATCCCATCCGGGAGCCCTAGACCCTAACATCGAGCCCTAAGCTCTAGCCTGGAGCTCTAAGCCCTAAAAGCCGACCCCTCAAAACCTAGCGCTAAGCCCTAGCACCGAGCCGCCAACCCCATCCGGGAGCCCTAGACCCTAACGCCGAGCCCTAAGCCCTAGCCCGGAGCCCTAAGTCCTAAAAGCCGACCCCCCCCCAAAACCTAGCCCTAAGCCCTAGCACCGACCAGCAAATCCCATCCGGGAGCCCTAGACCCTAACATCGAGCCCTAAGCTCTAGCCTGGAGCTCTAAGCCCTAAAAGCCGACCCCTCAAAACCTAGCGCTAAGCCCTAGCACCGAGACGTCAACCCCATTCAGGAGCCCTAGAACCTAACGCCGAGCCCTAAGCGCTAATAGCCGACCCGCCAAAACCTAGCCCTAAGCCCTAGCACCGAGCCGCCAACCCCATCCGGGAGCCCTAGACCCTAACGCCGAGCCCTAAGCCCTAGCCCGGAGCCCTAAGTCCTAAAAGCCGACCCCCCCCCAAAACCTAGCCCTAAGCCCTAGCACCGACCAGCAAATCCCATCCGGGAGCCCTAGACCCTAACATCGAGCCCTAAGCTCTAGCCTGGAGCTCTAAGCCCTAAAAGCCGACCCCTCAAAACCTAGCGCTAAGCCCTAGCACCGAGTCATCAACCCCACTCAGGAGCCCTAGACCCTAACGCCGAGCCCTAAGCCCTAAAAGCCAATCTCCCAAAACCTAGCCCTAAGCCCTAGCACCGATCCGCCAACCCAATCCGGGAGCCCTAGACCCTAACACCGAGCCCTAAGCCCCAGCCCAGAGCCCTAAGCCCTAAAAGCCGACCCCTCAAAACCTAGCCCTAAGCCCTAGCACCAAGACGTCAACCCCATTCAGGAGCCCTAGAACCTAACACCGAGCCCTAAGCCCTAAAAGCCGACCCGCCAAAACCTAGCCCTATGCCCTAGCACCGAGCCGCCAACCCCATCCGGGAGCCCTAGACCCTAACGCTGAGCCCTAAGCCCTAGCCCAGAGCCCTAAGCCCTAAAAGCCGACCCCTCAAAACCTAGCCCTAAGCCCTAGCACCGAGACGCCAACCCCATTCAGGAGCCCTAGAACCTACCGCCGAGCCCTAAGCCCTAAAAGCCAACCTCCCTAAACCTAGCCCTAAGCCCTAGCACCGAGTCGCCAACTCCATCCTGGAGCCTTAGACCCTAACACCGAGCCCTAATC
This sequence comes from Triturus cristatus, assembly GCF_964204655.1. Taxonomy (NCBI): domain Eukaryota; kingdom Metazoa; phylum Chordata; class Amphibia; order Caudata; family Salamandridae; genus Triturus; species Triturus cristatus. The sequence continues at coordinate 51,117 of NW_028187461.1, forward strand.
CCTAGTCCAGAGCCCTAAGCTCTAAAAGCCGACCCGCCAAAATCTAGCCCTAAGCCCTAGCACCGAGCCGCCAACCCCATCCGGGAACCATAGACCCTAACGTCGAGCCCTAAGCCCTAGCCTGCAGCCCTAAGCCCTAAAAGCCGACCCCTCAAAACCTAGCCCTAAGCCCTAGCACCGAGACGCCAACCCCATTCAGGAGCCCTAGAACCTACCGCCGAGCCCTAAGCCCTAAAAGCCAACCTCCCTAAACCTAGCCCTAAGCCCTAGCACCGAGTCGCCAACTCCATCCTGGAGCCTTAGACCCTAACACCGAGCCCTAATCCCTAGTCCAGAGCCCTAAGCTCTAAAAGCCGACCCGCCAAAATCTAGCCCTAAGCCCTAGCACCGAGCCGCCAACCCCATCCGGGAACCATAGACCCTAACGTCGAGCCCTAAGCCCTAGCCTGCAGCCCTAAGCCCTAAAAGCCGACCCCTCAAAACCTAGCCCTAAGCCCTAGCACCGAGCCGCCAACCCCATCCGGGAGCCCTAGACCCTAACGCCGAGCCCTAAGCCCTAGCCCGGAGCCCTAAGTCCTAAAAGCCGACCCCCCCCCAAAACCTAGCCCTAAGCCCTAGCACCGACCAGCAAATCCCATCCGGGAGCCCTAGACCCTAACATCGAGCCCTAAGCTCTAGCCTGGAGCTCTAAGCCCTAAAAGCCGACCCCTCAAAACCTAGCGCTAAGCCCTAGCACCGAGACGTCAACCCCATTCAGGAGCCCTAGAACCTAACGCCGAGCCCTAAGCGCTAATAGCCGACCCGCCAAAACCTAGCCCTAAGCCCTAGCACCGAGCCGCCAACCCCATCCGGGAGCCCTAGACCCTAACGCCGAGCCCTAAGCCCTAGCCCGGAGCCCTAAGTCCTAAAAGCCGACCCCCCCCCAAAACCTAGCCCTAAGCCCTAGCACCGACCAGCAAATCCCATCCGGGAGCCCTAGACCCTAACATCGAGCCCTAAGCTCTAGCCTGGAGCTCTAAGCCCTAAAAGCCGACCCCTCAAAACCTAGCGCTAAGCCCTAGCACCGAGCCGCCAACCCCATCCGGGAGCCCTAGACCCTAACGCCGAGCCCTAAGCCCTAGCCCGGAGCCCTAAGTCCTAAAAGCCGACCCCCCCCCAAAACCTAGCCCTAAGCCCTAGCACCGACCAGCAAATCCCATCCGGGAGCCCTAGACCCTAACATCGAGCCCTAAGCTCTAGCCTGGAGCTCTAAGCCCTAAAAGCCGACCCCTCAAAACCTAGCGCTAAGCCCTAGCACCGAGACGTCAACCCCATTCAGGAGCCCTAGAACCTAACGCCGAGCCCTAAGCGCTAATAGCCGACCCGCCAAAACCTAGCCCTAAGCCCTAGCACCGAGCCGCCAACCCCATCCGGGAGCCCTAGACCCTAACGCCGAGCCCTAAGCCCTAGCCCGGAGCCCTAAGTCCTAAAAGCCGACCCCCCCCCAAAACCTAGCCCTAAGCCCTAGCACCGACCAGCAAATCCCATCCGGGAGCCCTAGACCCTAACATCGAGCCCTAAGCTCTAGCCTGGAGCTCTAAGCCCTAAAAGCCGACCCCTCAAAACCTAGCGCTAAGCCCTAGCACCGAGCCGCCAACCCCATCCGGGAGCCCTAGACCCTAACGCCGAGCCCTAAGCCCTAGCCCGGAGCCCTAAGTCCTAAAAGCCGACCCCCCCCCAAAACCTAGCCCTAAGCCCTAGCACCGACCAGCAAATCCCATCCGGGAGCCCTAGACCCTAACATCGAGCCCTAAGCTCTAGCCTGGAGCTCTAAGCCCTAAAAGCCGACCCCTCAAAACCTAGCGCTAAGCCCTAGCACCGAGACGTCAACCCCATTCAGGAGCCCTAGAACCTAACGCCGAGCCCTAAGCGCTAATAGCCGACCCGCCAAAACCTAGCCCTAAGCCCTAGCACCGAGCCGCCAACCCCATCCGGGAGCCCTAGACCCTAACGCCGAGCCCTAAGCCCTAGCCCGGAGCCCTAAGTCCTAAAAGCCGACCCCCCCCCAAAACCTAGCCCTAAGCCCTAGCACCGACCAGCAAATCCCATCCGGGAGCCCTAGACCCTAACATCGAGCCCTAAGCTCTAGCCTGGAGCTCTAAGCCCTAAAAGCCGACCCCTCAAAACCTAGCGCTAAGCCCTAGCACCGAGACGTCAACCCCATTCAGGAGCCCTAGAACCTAACGCCGAGCCCTAAGCGCTAATAGCCGACCCGCCAAAACCTAGCCCTAAGCCCTAGCACCGAGCCGCCAACCCCATCCGGGAGCCCTAGACCCTAACGCCGAGCCCTAAGCCCTAGCCCGGAGCCCTAAGTCCTAAAAGCCGACCCCCCCCCAAAACCTAGCCCTAAGCCCTAGCACCGACCAGCAAATCCCATCCGGGAGCCCTAGACCCTAACATCGAGCCCTAAGCTCTAGCCTGGAGCTCTAAGCCCTAAAAGCCGACCCCTCAAAACCTAGCGCTAAGCCCTAGCACCGAGACGTCAACCCCATTCAGGAGCCCTAGAACCTAACGCCGAGCCCTAAGCCCTAAAAGCCGACCCGCCAAAACCTAGCCCTAAGCCCTAGCACCGAGCCGCCAACCCCATCCGGGAGCCCTAGACCCTAACGCTGAGCCCTAAGCCCTAGCCCAGAGCCCTAAGCCCTAAAAGCCGACCCCTCAAAACCTAGCCCTAAGCCCTAGCACCGAGACGCCAACCCCATTCAGGAGCCCTAGAACCTACCGCCGAGCCCTAAGCCCTAAAAGCCAACCTCCCTAAACCTAGCCCTAAGCCCTAGCACCGAGTCGCCAACTCCATCCTGGAGCCTTAGACCCTAACACCGAGCCCTAATCCCTAGTCCAGAGCCCTAAGCTCTAAAAGCCGACCCGCCAAAATCTAGCCCTAAGCCCTAGCACCGAGCCGCCAACCCCATCCGGGAACCATAGACCCTAACGTCGAGCCCTAAGCCCTAGCCTGCAGCCCTAAGCCCTAAAAGCCGACCCCTCAAAACCTAGCCCTAAGCCCTAGCACCGAGACGCCAACCCCATTCAGGAGCCCTAGAACCTACCGCCGAGCCCTAAGCCCTAAAAGCCAACCTCCCTAAACCTAGCCCTAAGCCCTAGCACCGAGTCGCCAACTCCATCCTGGAGCCTTAGACCCTAACACCGAGCCCTAATCCCTAGTCCAGAGCCCTAAGCTCTAAAAGCCGACCCGCCAAAATCTAGCCCTAAGCCCTAGCACCGAGCCGCCAACCCCATCCGGGAACCATAGACCCTAACGTCGAGCCCTAAGCCCTAGCCTGCAGCCCTAAGCCCTAAAAGCCGACCCCTCAAAACCTAGCCCTAAGCCCTAGCACCGAGCCGCCAACCCCATCCGGGAGCCCTAGACCCTAACGCCGAGCCCTAAGCCCTAGCCCGGAGCCCTAAGTCCTAAAAGCCGACCCCCCCCCAAAACCTAGCCCTAAGCCCTAGCACCGACCAGCAAATCCCATCCGGGAGCCCTAGACCCTAACATCGAGCCCTAAGCTCTAGCCTGGAGCTCTAAGCCCTAAAAGCCGACCCCTCAAAACCTAGCGCTAAGCCCTAGCACCGAGACGTCAACCCCATTCAGGAGCCCTAGAACCTAACGCCGAGCCCTAAGCGCTAATAGCCGACCCGCCAAAACCTAGCCCTAAGCCCTAGCACCGAGCCGCCAACCCCATCCGGGAGCCCTAGACCCTAACGCCGAGCCCTAAGCCCTAGCCCGGAGCCCTAAGTCCTAAAAGCCGACCCCCCCCCAAAACCTAGCCCTAAGCCCTAGCACCGACCAGCAAATCCCATCCGGGAGCCCTAGACCCTAACATCGAGCCCTAAGCTCTAGCCTGGAGCTCTAAGCCCTAAAAGCCGACCCCTCAAAACCTAGCGCTAAGCCCTAGCACCGAGCCGCCAACCCCATCCGGGAGCCCTAGACCCTAACGCCGAGCCCTAAGCCCTAGCCCGGAGCCCTAAGTCCTAAAAGCCGACCCCCCCCCAAAACCTAGCCCTAAGCCCTAGCACCGACCAGCAAATCCCATCCGGGAGCCCTAGACCCTAACATCGAGCCCTAAGCTCTAGCCTGGAGCTCTAAGCCCTAAAAGCCGACCCCTCAAAACCTAGCGCTAAGCCCTAGCACCGAGACGTCAACCCCATTCAGGAGCCCTAGAACCTAACGCCGAGCCCTAAGCGCTAATAGCCGACCCGCCAAAACCTAGCCCTAAGCCCTAGCACCGAGCCGCCAACCCCATCCGGGAGCCCTAGACCCTAACGCCGAGCCCTAAGCCCTAGCCCGGAGCCCTAAGTCCTAAAAGCCGACCCCCCCCCAAAACCTAGCCCTAAGCCCTAGCACCGACCAGCAAATCCCATCCGGGAGCCCTAGACCCTAACATCGAGCCCTAAGCTCTAGCCTGGAGCTCTAAGCCCTAAAAGCCGACCCCTCAAAACCTAGCGCTAAGCCCTAGCACCGAGACGTCAACCCCATTCAGGAGCCCTAGAACCTAACGCCGAGCCCTAAGCGCTAATAGCCGACCCGCCAAAACCTAGCCCTAAGCCCTAGCACCGAGCCGCCAACCCCATCCGGGAGCCCTAGACCCTAACGCCGAGCCCTAAGCCCTAGCCCGGAGCCCTAAGTCCTAAAAGCCGACCCCCCCCCAAAACCTAGCCCTAAGCCCTAGCACCGACCAGCAAATCCCATCCGGGAGCCCTAGACCCTAACATCGAGCCCTAAGCTCTAGCCTGGAGCTCTAAGCCCTAAAAGCCGACCCCTCAAAACCTAGCGCTAAGCCCTAGCACCGAGACGTCAACCCCATTCAGGAGCCCTAGAACCTAACGCCGAGCCCTAAGCGCTAATAGCCGACCCGCCAAAACCTAGCCCTAAGCCCTAGCACCGAGCCGCCAACCCCATCCGGGAGCCCTAGACCCTAACGCCGAGCCCTAAGCCCTAGCCCGGAGCCCTAAGTCCTAAAAGCCGACCCCCCCCCAAAACCTAGCCCTAAGCCCTAGCACCGACCAGCAAATCCCATCCGGGAGCCCTAGACCCTAACATCGAGCCCTAAGCTCTAGCCTGGAGCTCTAAGCCCTAAAAGCCGACCCCTCAAAACCTAGCGCTAAGCCCTAGCACCGAGACGTCAACCCCATTCAGGAGCCCTAGAACCTAACGCCGAGCCCTAAGCGCTAATAGCCGACCCGCCAAAACCTAGCCCTAAGCCCTAGCACCGAGCCGCCAACCCCATCCGGGAGCCCTAGACCCTAACGCCGAGCCCTAAGCCCTAGCCCGGAGCCCTAAGTCCTAAAAGCCGACCCCCCCCCAAAACCTAGCCCTAAGCCCTAGCACCGACCAGCAAATCCCATCCGGGAGCCCTAGACCCTAACATCGAGCCCTAAGCTCTAGCCTGGAGCTCTAAGCCCTAAAAGCCGACCCCTCAAAACCTAGCGCTAAGCCCTAGCACCGAGACGTCAACCCCATTCAGGAGCCCTAGAACCTAACGCCGAGCCCTAAGCGCTAATAGCCGACCCGCCAAAACCTAGCCCTAAGCCCTAGCACCGAGCCGCCAACCCCATCCGGGAGCCCTAGACCCTAACGCCGAGCCCTAAGCCCTAGCCCGGAGCCCTAAGTCCTAAAAGCCGACCCCCCCCCAAAACCTAGCCCTAAGCCCTAGCACCGACCAGCAAATCCCATCCGGGAGCCCTAGACCCTAACATCGAGCCCTAAGCTCTAGCCTGGAGCTCTAAGCCCTAAAAGCCGACCCCTCAAAACCTAGCGCTAAGCCCTAGCACCGAGCCGCCAACCCCATCCGGGAGCCCTAGACCCTAACGCCGAGCCCTAAGCCCTAGCCCGGAGCCCTAAGTCCTAAAAGCCGACCCCCCCCCAAAACCTAGCCCTAAGCCCTAGCACCGACCAGCAAATCCCATCCGGGAGCCCTAGACCCTAACATCGAGCCCTAAGCTCTAGCCTGGAGCTCTAAGCCCTAAAAGCCGACCCCTCAAAACCTAGCGCTAAGCCCTAGCACCGAGACGTCAACCCCATTCAGGAGCCCTAGAACCTAACGCCGAGCCCTAAGCGCTAATAGCCGACCCGCCAAAACCTAGCCCTAAGCCCTAGCACCGAGCCGCCAACCCCATCCGGGAGCCCTAGACCCTAACGCCGAGCCCTAAGCCCTAGCCCGGAGCCCTAAGTCCTAAAAGCCGACCCCCCCCCAAAACCTAGCCCTAAGCCCTAGCACCGACCAGCAAATCCCATCCGGGAGCCCTAGACCCTAACATCGAGCCCTAAGCTCTAGCCTGGAGCTCTAAGCCCTAAAAGCCGACCCCTCAAAACCTAGCGCTAAGCCCTAGCACCGAGACGTCAACCCCATTCAGGAGCCCTAGAACCTAACGCCGAGCCCTAAGCGCTAATAGCCGACCCGCCAAAACCTAGCCCTAAGCCCTAGCACCGAGCCGCCAACCCCATCCGGGAGCCCTAGACCCTAACGCCGAGCCCTAAGCCCTAGCCCGGAGCCCTAAGTCCTAAAAGCCGACCCCCCCCCAAAACCTAGCCCTAAGCCCTAGCACCGACCAGCAAATCCCATCCGGGAGCCCTAGACCCTAACATCGAGCCCTAAGCTCTAGCCTGGAGCTCTAAGCCCTAAAAGCCGACCCCTCAAAACCTAGCGCTAAGCCCTAGCACCGAGACGTCAACCCCATTCAGGAGCCCTAGAACCTAACGCCGAGCCCTAAGCCCTAAAAGCCGACCCGCCAAAACCTAGCCCTAAGCCCTAGCACCGAGCCGCCAACCCCATCCGGGAGCCCTAGACCCTAACGCTGAGCCCTAAGCCCTAGCCCAGAGCCCTAAGCCCTAAAAGCCGACCCCTCAAAACCTAGCCCTAAGCCCTAGCACCGAGACGCCAACCCCATTCAGGAGCCCTAGAACCTACCGCCGAGCCCTAAGCCCTAAAAGCCAACCTCCCTAAACCTAGCCCTAAGCCCTAGCACCGAGTCGCCAACTCCATCCTGGAGCCTTAGACCCTAACACCGAGCCCTAATCCCTAGTCCAGAGCCCTAAGCTCTAAAAGCCGACCCGCCAAAATCTAGCCCTAAGCCCTAGCACCGAGCCGCCAACCCCATCCGGGAACCATAGACCCTAACGTCGAGCCCTAAGCCCTAGCCTGCAGCCCTAAGCCCTAAAAGCCGACCCCTCAAAACCTAGCCCTAAGCCCTAGCACCGAGACGCCAACCCCATTCAGGAGCCCTAGAACCTACCGCCGAGCCCTAAGCCCTAAAAGCCAACCTCCCTAAACCTAGCCCTAAGCCCTAGCACCGAGTCGCCAACTCCATCCTGGAGCCTTAGACCCTAACACCGAGCCCTAATCCCTAGTCCAGAGCCCTAAGCTCTAAAAGCCGACCCGCCAAAATCTAGCCCTAAGCCCTAGCACCGAGCCGCCAACCCCATCCGGGAACCATAGACCCTAACGTCGAGCCCTAAGCCCTAGCCTGCAGCCCTAAGCCCTAAAAGCCGACCCCTCAAAACCTAGCCCTAAGCCCTAGCACCGAGCCGCCAACCCCATCCGGGAGCCCTAGACCCTAACGCCGAGCCCTAAGCCCTAGCCCGGAGCCCTAAGTCCTAAAAGCCGACCCCCCCCAAAACCTAGCCCTAAGCCCTAGCACCGACCAGCAAATCCCATCCGGGAGCCCTAGACCCTAACATCGAGCCCTAAGCTCTAGCCTGGAGCTCTAAGCCCTAAAAGCCGACCCCTCAAAACCTAGCGCTAAGCCCTAGCACCGAGACGTCAACCCCATTCAGGAGCCCTAGAACCTAACGCCGAGCCCTAAGCGCTAATAGCCGACCCGCCAAAACCTAGCCCTAAGCCCTAGCACCGAGCCGCCAACCCCATCCGGGAGCCCTAGACCCTAACGCCGAGCCCTAAGCCCTAGCCCGGAGCCCTAAGTCCTAAAAGCCGACCCCCCCCCAAAACCTAGCCCTAAGCCCTAGCACCGACCAGCAAATCCCATCCGGGAGCCCTAGACCCTAACATCGAGCCCTAAGCTCTAGCCTGGAGCTCTAAGCCCTAAAAGCCGACCCCTCAAAACCTAGCGCTAAGCCCTAGCACCGAGACGTCAACCCCATTCAGGAGCCCTAGAACCTAACGCCGAGCCCTAAGCGCTAATAGCCGACCCGCCAAAACCTAGCCCTAAGCCCTAGCACCGAGCCGCCAACCCCATCCGGGAGCCCTAGACCCTAACGCCGAGCCCTAAGCCCTAGCCCGGAGCCCTAAGTCCTAAAAGCCGACCCCCCCCCAAAACCTAGCCCTAAGCCCTAGCACCGACCAGCAAATCCCATCCGGGAGCCCTAGACCCTAACATCGAGCCCTAAGCTCTAGCCTGGAGCTCTAAGCCCTAAAAGCCGACCCCTCAAAACCTAGCGCTAAGCCCTAGCACCGAGCCGCCAACCCCATCCGGGAGCCCTAGACCCTAACGCCGAGCCCTAAGCCCTAGCCCGGAGCCCTAAGTCCTAAAAGCCGACCCCCCCCCAAAACCTAGCCCTAAGCCCTAGCACCGACCAGCAAATCCCATCCGGGAGCCCTAGACCCTAACATCGAGCCCTAAGCTCTAGCCTGGAGCTCTAAGCCCTAAAAGCCGACCCCTCAAAACCTAGCCCTAAGCCCTAGCACCAAGACGTCAACCCCATTCAGGAGCCCTAGAACCTAACACCGAGCCCTAAGCCCTAAAAGCCGACCCGCCAAAACCTAGCCCTATGCCCTAGCACCGAGCCGCCAACCCCATCCGGGAGCCCTAGACCCTAACGCTGAGCCCTAAGCCCTAGCCCAGAGCCCTAAGCCCTAAAAGCCGACCCCTCAAAACCTAGCCCTAAGCCCTAGCACCGAGACGCCAACCCCATTCAGGAGCCCTAGAACCTACCGCCGAGCCCTAAGCCCTAAAAGCCAACCTCCCTAAACCTAGCCCTAAGCCCTAGCACCGAGTCGCCAACTCCATCCTGGAGCCTTAGACCCTAACACCGAGCCCTAATCCCTAGTCCAGAGCCCTAAGCTCTAAAAGCCGACCCGCCAAAATCTAGCCCTAAGCCCTAGCACCGAGCCGCCAACCCCATCCGGGAACCATAGACCCTAACGTCGAGCCCTAAGCCCTAGCCTGCAGCCCTAAGCCCTAAAAGCCGACCCCTCAAAACCTAGCCCTAAGCCCTAGCACCGAGCCGCCAACCCCATCCGGGAGCCCTAGACCCTAACGCCGAGCCCTAAGCCCTAGCCCGGAGCCCTAAGTCCTAAAAGCCGACCCCCCCCCAAAACCTAGCCCTAAGCCCTAGCACCGACCAGCAAATCCCATCCGGGAGCCCTAGACCCTAACATCGAGCCCTAAGCTCTAGCCTGGAGCTCTAAGCCCTAAAAGCCGACCCCTCAAAACCTAGCGCTAAGCCCTAGCACCGAGACGTCAACCCCATTCAGGAGCCCTAGAACCTAACGCCGAGCCCTAAGCGCTAATAGCCGACCCGCCAAAACCTAGCCCTAAGCCCTAGCACCGAGCCGCCAACCCCATCCGGGAGCCCTAGACCCTAACGCCGAGCCCTAAGCCCTAGCCCGGAGCCCTAAGTCCTAAAAGCCGACCCCCCCCCAAAACCTAGCCCTAAGCCCTAGCACCGACCAGCAAATCCCATCCGGGAGCCCTAGACCCTAACATCGAGCCCTAAGCTCTAGCCTGGAGCTCTAAGCCCTAAAAGCCGACCCCTCAAAACCTAGCGCTAAGCCCTAGCACCGAGACGTCAACCCCATTCAGGAGCCCTAGAACCTAACGCCGAGCCCTAAGCGCTAATAGCCGACCCGCCAAAACCTAGCCCTAAGCCCTAGCACCGAGCCGCCAACCCCATCCGGGAGCCCTAGACCCTAACGCCGAGCCCTAAGCCCTAGCCCGGAGCCCTAAGTCCTAAAAGCCGACCCCCCCCCAAAACCTAGCCCTAAGCCCTAGCACCGACCAGCAAATCCCATCCGGGAGCCCTAGACCCTAACATCGAGCCCTAAGCTCTAGCCTGGAGCTCTAAGCCCTAAAAGCCGACCCCTCAAAACCTAGCGCTAAGCCCTAGCACCGAGACGTCAACCCCATTCAGGAGCCCTAGAACCTAACGCCGAGCCCTAAGCCCTAAAAGCCGACCCGCCAAAACCTAGCCCTAAGCCCTAGCACCGAGCCGCCAACCCCATCCGGGAGCCCTAGACCCTAACGCTGAGCCCTAAGCCCTAGCCCAGAGCCCTAAGCCCTAAAAGCCGACCCCTCAAAACCTAGCCCTAAGCCCTAGCACCGAGACGCCAACCCCATTCAGGAGCCCTAGAACCTACCGCCGAGCCCTAAGCCCTAAAAGCCAACCTCCCTAAACCTAGCCCTAAGCCCTAGCACCGAGTCGCCAACTCCATCCTGGAGCCTTAGACCCTAACACCGAGCCCTAATCCCTAGTCCAGAGCCCTAAGCTCTAAAAGCCGACCCGCCAAAATCTAGCCCTAAGCCCTAGCACCGAGCCGCCAACCCCATCCGGGAACCATAGACCCTAACGTCGAGCCCTAAGCCCTAGCCTGCAGCCCTAAGCCCTAAAAGCCGACCCCTCAAAACCTAGCCCTAAGCCCTAGCACCGAGACGCCAACCCCATTCAGGAGCCCTAGAACCTACCGCCGAGCCCTAAGCCCTAAAAGCCAACCTCCCTAAACCTAGCCCTAAGCCCTAGCACCGAGTCGCCAACTCCATCCTGGAGCCTTAGACCCTAACACCGAGCCCTAATCCCTAGTCCAGAGCCCTAAGCTCTAAAAGCCGACCCGCCAAAATCTAGCCCTAAGCCCTAGCACCGAGCCGCCAACCCCATCCGGGAACCATAGACCCTAACGTCGAGCCCTAAGCCCTAGCCTGCAGCCCTAAGCCCTAAAAGCCGACCCCTCAAAACCTAGCCCTAAGCCCTAGCACCGAGCCGCCAACCCCATCCGGGAGCCCTAGACCCTAACGCCGAGCCCTAAGCCCTAGCCCGGAGCCCTAAGTCCTAAAAGCCGACCCCCCCCCAAAACCTAGCCCTAAGCCCTAGCACCGACCAGCAAATCCCATCCGGGAGCCCTAGACCCTAACATCGAGCCCTAAGCTCTAGCCTGGAGCTCTAAGCCCTAAAAGCCGACCCCTCAAAACCTAGCGCTAAGCCCTAGCACCGAGACGTCAACCCCATTCAGGAGCCCTAGAACCTAACGCCGAGCCCTAAGCGCTAATAGCCGACCCGCCAAAACCTAGCCCTAAGCCCTAGCACCGAGCCGCCAACCCCATCCGGGAGCCCTAGACCCTAACGCCGAGCCCTAAGCCCTAGCCCGGAGCCCTAAGTCCTAAAAGCCGACCCCCCCCCAAAACCTAGCCCTAAGCCCTAGCACCGACCAGCAAATCCCATCCGGGAGCCCTAGACCCTAACATCGAGCCCTAAGCTCTAGCCTGGAGCTCTAAGCCCTAAAAGCCGACCCCTCAAAACCTAGCGCTAAGCCCTAGCACCGAGACGTCAACCCCATTCAGGAGCCCTAGAACCTAACGCCGAGCCCTAAGCGCTAATAGCCGACCCGCCAAAACCTAGCCCTAAGCCCTAGCACCGAGCCGCCAACCCCATCCGGGAGCCCTAGACCCTAACGCCGAGCCCTAAGCCCTAGCCCGGAGCCCTAAGTCCTAAAAGCCGACCCCCCCCCAAAACCTAGCCCTAAGCCCTAGCACCGACCAGCAAATCCCATCCGGGAGCCCTAGACCCTAACATCGAGCCCTAAGCTCTAGCCTGGAGCTCTAAGCCCTAAAAGCCGACCCCTCAAAACCTAGCGCTAAGCCCTAGCACCGAGCCGCCAACCCCATCCGGGAGCCCTAGACCCTAACGCCGAGCCCTAAGCCCTAGCCCGGAGCCCTAAGTCCTAAAAGCCGACCCCCCCCCAAAACCTAGCCCTAAGCCCTAGCACCGACCAGCAAATCCCATCCGGGAGCCCTAGACCCTAACATCGAGCCCTAAGCTCTAGCCTGGAGCTCTAAGCCCTAAAAGCCGACCCCTCAAAACCTAGCCCTAAGCCCTAGCACCAAGACGTCAACCCCATTCAGGAGCCCTAGAACCTAACACCGAGCCCTAAGCCCTAAAAGCCGACCCGCCAAAACCTAGCCCTATGCCCTAGCACCGAGCCGCCAACCCCATCCGGGAGCCCTAGACCCTAACGCTGAGCCCTAAGCCCTAGCCCAGAGCCCTAAGCCCTAAAAGCCGACCCCTCAAAACCTAGCCCTAAGCCCTAGCACCGAGACGCCAACCCCATTCAGGAGCCCTAGAACCTACCGCCGAGCCCTAAGCCCTAAAAGCCAACCTCCCTAAACCTAGCCCTAAGCCCTAGCACCGAGTCGCCAACTCCATCCTGGAGCCTTAGACCCTAACACCGAGCCCTAATCCCTAGTCCAGAGCCCTAAGCTCTAAAAGCCGACCCGCCAAAATCTAGCCCTAAGCCCTAGCACCGAGCCGCCAACCCCATCCGGGAACCATAGACCCTAACGTCGAGCCCTAAGCCCTAGCCTGCAGCCCTAAGCCCTAAAAGCCGACCCCTCAAAACCTAGCCCTAAGCCCTAGCACCGAGCCGCCAACCCCATCCGGGAGCCCTAGACCCTAACGCCGAGCCCTAAGCCCTAGCCCGGAGCCCTAAGTCCTAAAAGCCGACCCCCCCCCAAAACCTAGCCCTAAGCCCTAGCACCGACCAGCAAATCCCATCCGGGAGCCCTAGACCCTAACATCGAGCCCTAAGCTCTAGCCTGGAGCTCTAAGCCCTAAAAGCCGACCCCTCAAAACCTAGCGCTAAGCCCTAGCACCGAGACGTCAACCCCATTCAGGAGCCCTAGAACCTAACGCCGAGCCCTAAGCGCTAATAGCCGACCCGCCAAAACCTAGCCCTAAGCCCTAGCACCGAGCCGCCAACCCCATCCGGGAGCCCTAGACCCTAACGCCGAGCCCTAAGCCCTAGCCCGGAGCCCTAAGTCCTAAAAGCCGACCCCCCCCCAAAACCTAGCCCTAAGCCCTAGCACCGACCAGCAAATCCCATCCGGGAGCCCTAGACCCTAACATCGAGCCCTAAGCTCTAGCCTGGAGCTCTAAGCCCTAAAAGCCGACCCCTCAAAACCTAGCGCTAAGCCCTAGCACCGAGCCGCCAACCCCATCCGGGAGCCCTAGACCCTAACGCCGAGCCCTAAGCCCTAGCCCGGAGCCCTAAGTCCTAAAAGCCGACCCCCCCCCAAAACCTAGCCCTAAGCCCTAGCACCGACCAGCAAATCCCATCCGGGAGCCCTAGACCCTAACATCGAGCCCTAAGCTCTAGCCTGGAGCTCTAAGCCCTAAAAGCCGACCCCTCAAAACCTAGCCCTAAGCCCTAGCACCAAGACGTCAACCCCATTCAGGAGCCCTAGAACCTAACACCGAGCCCTAAGCCCTAAAAGCCGACCCGCCAAAACCTAGCCCTATGCCCTAGCACCGAGCCGCCAACCCCATCCGGGAGCCCTAGACCCTAACGCTGAGCCCTAAGCCCTAGCCCAGAGCCCTAAGCCCTAAAAGCCGACCCCTCAAAACCTAGCCCTAAGCCCTAGCACCGAGACGCCAACCCCATTCAGGAGCCCTAGAACCTACCGCCGAGCCCTAAGCCCTAAAAGCCAACCTCCCTAAACCTAGCCCTAAGCCCTAGCACCGAGTCGCCAACTCCATCCTGGAGCCTTAGACCCTAACACCGAGCCCTAATCCCTAGTCCAGAGCCCTAAGCTCTAAAAGCCGACCCGCCAAAATCTAGCCCTAAGCCCTAGCACCGAGCCGCCAACCCCATCCGGGAACCATAGACCCTAACGTCGAGCCCTAAGCCCTAGCCTGCAGCCCTAAGCCCTAAAAGCCGACCCCTCAAAACCTAGCCCTAAGCCCTAGCACCGAGCCGCCAACCCCATCCGGGAGCCCTAGACCCTAACGCCGAGCCCTAAGCCCTAGCCCGGAGCCCTAAGTCCTAAAAGCCGACCCCCCCCCAAAACCTAGCCCTAAGCCCTAGCACCGACCAGCAAATCCCATCCGGGAGCCCTAGACCCTAACATCGAGCCCTAAGCTCTAGCCTGGAGCTCTAAGCCCTAAAAGCCGACCCCTCAAAACCTAGCGCTAAGCCCTAGCACCGAGACGTCAACCCCATTCAGGAGCCCTAGAACCTAACGCCGAGCCCTAAGCGCTAATAGCCGACCCGCCAAAACCTAGCCCTAAGCCCTAGCACCGAGCCGCCAACCCCATCCGGGAGCCCTAGACCCTAACGCCGAGCCCTAAGCCCTAGCCCGGAGCCCTAAGTCCTAAAAGCCGACCCCCCCCCAAAACCTAGCCCTAAGCCCTAGCACCGACCAGCAAATCCCATCCGGGAGCCCTAGACCCTAACATCGAGCCCTAAGCTCTAGCCTGGAGCTCTAAGCCCTAAAAGCCGACCCCTCAAAACCTAGCGCTAAGCCCTAGCACCGAGCCGCCAACCCCATCCGGGAGCCCTAGACCCTAACGCCGAGCCCTAAGCCCTAGCCCGGAGCCCTAAGTCCTAAAAGCCGACCCCCCCCCAAAACCTAGCCCTAAGCCCTAGCACCGACCAGCAAATCCCATCCGGGAGCCCTAGACCCTAACATCGAGCCCTAAGCTCTAGCCTGGAGCTCTAAGCCCTAAAAGCCGACCCCTCAAAACCTAGCCCTAAGCCCTAGCACCAAGACGTCAACCCCATTCAGGAGCCCTAGAACCTAACACCGAGCCCTAAGCCCTAAAAGCCGACCCGCCAAAACCTAGCCCTATGCCCTAGCACCGAGCCGCCAACCCCATCCGGGAGCCCTAGACCCTAACGCTGAGCCCTAAGCCCTAGCCCAGAGCCCTAAGCCCTAAAAGCCGACCCCTCAAAACCTAGCCCTAAGCCCTAGCACCGAGACGCCAACCCCATTCAGGAGCCCTAGAACCTACCGCCGAGCCCTAAGCCCTAAAAGCCAACCTCCCTAAACCTAGCCCTAAGCCCTAGCACCGAGTCGCCAACTCCATCCTGGAGCCTTAGACCCTAACACCGAGCCCTAATCCCTAGTCCAGAGCCCTAAGCTCTAAAAGCCGACCCGCCAAAATCTAGCCCTAAGCCCTAGCACCGACCAGCAAATCCCATCCGGGAGCCCTAGACCCTAACATCGAGCCCTAAGCTCTAGCCTGGAGCTCTAAGCCCTAAAAGCCGACCCCTCAAAACCTAGCGCTAAGCCCTAGCACCGAGACGTCAACCCCATTCAGGAGCCCTAGAACCTAACGCCGAGCCCTAAGCGCTAATAGCCGACCCGCCAAAACCTAGCCCTAAGCCCTAGCACCGATCCGCCAACCCAATCCGGGAGCCCTAGACCCTAACACCGAGCCCTAAGCCCCAGCCCAGAGCCCTAAGCCCTAAAAGCCGACCCCTCAAAACCTAGCCCTAAGCCCTAGCACCAAGACGTCAACCCCATTCAGGAGCCCTAGAACCTAACACCGAGCCCTAAGCCCTAAAAGCCGACCCGCCAAAACCTAGCCCTATGCCCTAGCACCGAGCCGCCAACCCCATCCGGGAGCCCTAGACCCTAACGCTGAGCCCTAAGCCCTAGCCCAGAGCCCTAAGCCCTAAAAGCCGACCCCTCAAAACCTAGCCCTAAGCCCTAGCACCGAGACGCCAACCCCATTCAGGAGCCCTAGAACCTACCGCCGAGCCCTAAGCCCTAAAAGCCAACCTCCCTAAACCTAGCCCTAAGCCCTAGCACCGAGTCGCCAACTCCATCCTGGAGCCTTAGACCCTAACACCGAGCCCTAATCCCTAGTCCAGAGCCCTAAGCTCTAAAAGCCGACCCGCCAAAATCTAGCCCTAAGCCCTAGCACCGAGCCGCCAACCCCATCCGGGAACCATAGACCCTAACGTCGAGCCCTAAGCCCTAGCCTGCAGCCCTAAGCCCTAAAAGCCGACCCCTCAAAACCTAGCCCTAAGCCCTAGCACCGAGACGCCAACCCCATTCAGGAGCCCTAGAACCTACCGCCGAGCCCTAAGCCCTAAAAGCCAACCTCCCTAAACCTAGCCCTAAGCCCTAGCACCGAGTCGCCAACTCCATCCTGGAGCCTTAGACCCTAACACCGAGCCCTAATCCCTAGTCCAGAGCCCTAAGCTCTAAAAGCCGACCCGCCAAAATCTAGCCCTAAGCCCTAGCACCGAGTCGCCAACTCCATCCTGGAGCCTTAGACCCTAACACCGAGCCCTAATCCCTAGTCCAGAGCCCTAAGCTCTAAAAGCCGACCCGCCAAAATCTAGCCCTAAGCCCTAGCACCGAGCCGCCAACCCCATCCGGGAACCATAGACCCTAACGTCGAGCCCTAAGCCCTAGCCTGCAGCCCTAAGCCCTAAAAGCCGACCCCTCAAAACCTAGCCCTAAGCCCTAGCACCGAGACGCCAACCCCATTCAGGAGCCCTAGAACCTACCGCCGAGCCCTAAGCCCTAAAAGCCAACCTCCCTAAACCTAGCCCTAAGCCCTAGCACCGAGTCGCCAACTCCATCCTGGAGCCTTAGACCCTAACACCGAGCCCTAATCCCTAGTCCAGAGCCCTAAGCTCTAAAAGCCGACCCGCCAAAATCTAGCCCTAAGCCCTAGCACCGACCAGCAAATCCCATCCGGGAGCCCTAGACCCTAACATCGAGCCCTAAGCTCTAGCCTGGAGCTCTAAGCCCTAAAAGCCGACCCCTCAAAACCTAGCGCTAAGCCCTAGCACCGAGACGTCAACCCCATTCAGGAGCCCTAGAACCTAACGCCGAGCCCTAAGCCCTAAAAGCCGACCCGCCAAAACCTAGCCCTAAGCCCTAGCACCGAGCCGCCAACCCCATCCGGGAGCCCTAGACCCTAACGCTGAGCCCTAAGCCCTAGCCCAGAGCCCTAAGCCCTAAAAGCCGACCCCTCAAAACCTAGCCCTAAGCCCTAGCACCGAGACGCCAACCCCATTCAGGAGCCCTAGAACCTACCGCCGAGCCCTAAGCCCTAAAAGCCAACCTCCCTAAACCTAGCCCTAAGCCCTAGCACCGAGTCGCCAACTCCATCCTGGAGCCTTAGACCCTAACACCGAGCCCTAATCCCTAGTCCAGAGCCCTAAGCTCTAAAAGCCGACCCGCCAAAATCTAGCCCTAAGCCCTAGCACCGACCAGCAAATCCCATCCGGGAGCCCTAGACCCTAACATCGAGCCCTAAGCTCTAGCCTGGAGCTCTAAGCCCTAAAAGCCGACCCCTCAAAACCTAGCGCTAAGCCCTAGCACCGAGACGTCAACCCCATTCAGGAGCCCTAGAACCTAACGCCGAGCCCTAAGCGCTAATAGCCGACCCGCCAAAACCTAGCCCTAAGCCCTAGCACCGATCCGCCAACCCAATCCGGGAGCCCTAGACCCTAACACCGAGCCCTAAGCCCCAGCCCAGAGCCCTAAGCCCTAAAAGCCGACCCCTCAAAACCTAGCCCTAAGCCCTAGCACCAAGACGTCAACCCCATTCAGGAGCCCTAGAACCTAACACCGAGCCCTAAGCCCTAAAAGCCGACCCGCCAAAACCTAGCCCTATGCCCTAGCACCGAGCCGCCAACCCCATCCGGGAGCCCTAGACCCTAACGCTGAGCCCTAAGCCCTAGCCCAGAGCCCTAAGCCCTAAAAGCCGACCCCTCAAAACCTAGCCCTAAGCCCTAGCACCGAGACGCCAACCCCATTCAGGAGCCCTAGAACCTACCGCCGAGCCCTAAGCCCTAAAAGCCAACCTCCCTAAACCTAGCCCTAAGCCCTAGCACCGAGTCGCCAACTCCATCCTGGAGCCTTAGACCCTAACACCGAGCCCTAATCCCTAGTCCAGAGCCCTAAGCTCTAAAAGCCGACCCGCCAAAATCTAGCCCTAAGCCCTAGCACCGAGCCGCCAACCCCATCCGGGAACCATAGACCCTAACGTCGAGCCCTAAGCCCTAGCCTGCAGCCCTAAGCCCTAAAAGCCGACCCCTCAAAACCTAGCCCTAAGCCCTAGCACCGAGACGCCAACCCCATTCAGGAGCCCTAGAACCTACCGCCGAGCCCTAAGCCCTAAAAGCCAACCTCCCTAAACCTAGCCCTAAGCCCTAGCACCGAGTCGCCAACTCCATCCTGGAGCCTTAGACCCTAACACCGAGCCCTAATCCCTAGTCCAGAGCCCTAAGCTCTAAAAGCCGACCCGCCAAAATCTAGCCCTAAGCCCTAGCACCGAGTCGCCAACTCCATCCTGGAGCCTTAGACCCTAACACCGAGCCCTAATCCCTAGTCCAGAGCCCTAAGCTCTAAAAGCCGACCCGCCAAAATCTAGCCCTAAGCCCTAGCACCGAGCCGCCAACCCCATCCGGGAACCATAGACCCTAACGTCGAGCCCTAAGCCCTAGCCTGCAGCCCTAAGCCCTAAAAGCCGACCCCTCAAAACCTAGCCCTAAGCCCTAGCACCGAGACGCCAACCCCATTCAGGAGCCCTAGAACCTACCGCCGAGCCCTAAGCCCTAAAAGCCAACCTCCCTAAACCTAGCCCTAAGCCCTAGCACCGAGTCGCCAACTCCATCCTGGAGCCTTAGACCCTAACACCGAGCCCTAATCCCTAGTCCAGAGCCCTAAGCTCTAAAAGCCGACCCGCCAAAATCTAGCCCTAAGCCCTAGCACCGACCAGCAAATCCCATCCGGGAGCCCTAGACCCTAACATCGAGCCCTAAGCTCTAGCCTGGAGCTCTAAGCCCTAAAAGCCGACCCCTCAAAACCTAGCGCTAAGCCCTAGCACCGAGACGTCAACCCCATTCAGGAGCCCTAGAACCTAACGCCGAGCCCTAAGCGCTAATAGCCGACCCGCCAAAACCTAGCCCTAAGCCCTAGCACCGAGCCGCCAACCCCATCCGGGAGCCCTAGACCCTAACGCCGAGCCCTAAGCCCTAGCCCGGAGCCCTAAGTCCTAAAAGCCGACCCCCCCCCAAAACCTAGCCCTAAGCCCTAGCACCGACCAGCAAATCCCATCCGGGAGCCCTAGACCCTAACATCGAGCCCTAAGCTCTAGCCTGGAGCTCTAAGCCCTAAAAGCCGACCCCTCAAAACCTAGCCCTAAGCCCTAGCACCAAGACGTCAACCCCATTCAGGAGCCCTAGAACCTAACACCGAGCCCTAAGCCCTAAAAGCCGACCCGCCAAAACCTAGCCCTATGCCCTAGCACCGAGCCGCCAACCCCATCCGGGAGCCCTAGACCCTAACGCTGAGCCCTAAGCCCTAGCCCAGAGCCCTAAGCCCTAAAAGCCGACCCCTCAAAACCTAGCCCTAAGCCCTAGCACCGAGACGCCAACCCCATTCAGGAGCCCTAGAACCTACCGCCGAGCCCTAAGCCCTAAAAGCCAACCTCCCTAAACCTAGCCCTAAGCCCTAGCACCGAGTCGCCAACTCCATCCTGGAGCCTTAGACCCTAACACCGAGCCCTAATCCCTAGTCCAGAGCCCTAAGCTCTAAAAGCCGACCCGCCAAAATCTAGCCCTAAGCCCTAGCACCGAGCCGCCAACCCCATCCGGGAACCATAGACCCTAACGTCGAGCCCTAAGCCCTAGCCTGCAGCCCTAAGCCCTAAAAGCCGACCCCTCAAAACCTAGCCCTAAGCCCTAGCACCGAGACGCCAACCCCATTCAGGAGCCCTAGAACCTACCGCCGAGCCCTAAGCCCTAAAAGCCAACCTCCCTAAACCTAGCCCTAAGCCCTAGCACCGAGTCGCCAACTCCATCCTGGAGCCTTAGACCCTAACACCGAGCCCTAATCCCTAGTCCAGAGCCCTAAGCTCTAAAAGCCGACCCGCCAAAATCTAGCCCTAAGCCCTAGCACCGAGCCGCCAACCCCATCCGGGAACCATAGACCCTAACGTCGAGCCCTAAGCCCTAGCCTGCAGCCCTAAGCCCTAAAAGCCGACCCCTCAAAACCTAGCCCTAAGCCCTAGCACCGAGACGCCAACCCCATTCAGGAGCCCTAGAACCTACCGCCGAGCCCTAAGCCCTAAAAGCCAACCTCCCTAAACCTAGCCCTAAGCCCTAGCACCGAGTCGCCAACTCCATCCTGGAGCCTTAGACCCTAACACCGAGCCCTAATCCCTAGTCCAGAGCCCTAAGCTCTAAAAGCCGACCCGCCAAAATCTAGCCCTAAGCCCTAGCACCGAGCCGCCAACCCCATCCGGGAACCATAGACCCTAACGTCGAGCCCTAAGCCCTAGCCTGCAGCCCTAAGCCCTAAAAGCCGACCCCTCAAAACCTAGCCCTAAGCCCTAGCACCGAGCCGCCAACCCCATCCGGGAGCCCTAGACCCTAACGCCGAGCCCTAAGCCCTAGCCCGGAGCCCTAAGTCCTAAAAGCCGACCCCCCCCCAAAACCTAGCCCTAAGCCCTAGCACCGACCAGCAAATCCCATCCGGGAGCCCTAGACCCTAACATCGAGCCCTAAGCTCTAGCCTGGAGCTCTAAGCCCTAAAAGCCGACCCCTCAAAACCTAGCGCTAAGCCCTAGCACCGAGACGTCAACCCCATTCAGGAGCCCTAGAACCTAACGCCGAGCCCTAAGCGCTAATAGCCGACCCGCCAAAACCTAGCCCTAAGCCCTAGCACCGAGCCGCCAACCCCATCCGGGAGCCCTAGACCCTAACGCCGAGCCCTAAGCCCTAGCCCGGAGCCCTAAGTCCTAAAAGCCGACCCCCCCCCAAAACCTAGCCCTAAGCCCTAGCACCGACCAGCAAATCCCATCCGGGAGCCCTAGACCCTAACATCGAGCCCTAAGCTCTAGCCTGGAGCTCTAAGCCCTAAAAGCCGACCCCTCAAAACCTAGCCCTAAGCCCTAGCACCAAGACGTCAACCCCATTCAGGAGCCCTAGAACCTAACACCGAGCCCTAAGCCCTAAAAGCCGACCCGCCAAAACCTAGCCCTATGCCCTAGCACCGAGCCGCCAACCCCATCCGGGAGCCCTAGACCCTAACGCTGAGCCCTAAGCCCTAGCCCAGAGCCCTAAGCCCTAAAAGCCGACCCCTCAAAACCTAGCCCTAAGCCCTAGCACCGAGACGCCAACCCCATTCAGGAGCCCTAGAACCTACCGCCGAGCCCTAAGCCCTAAAAGCCAACCTCCCTAAACCTAGCCCTAAGCCCTAGCACCGAGTCGCCAACTCCATCCTGGAGCCTTAGACCCTAACACCGAGCCCTAATCCCTAGTCCAGAGCCCTAAGCTCTAAAAGCCGACCCGCCAAAATCTAGCCCTAAGCCCTAGCACCGACCAGCAAATCCCATCCGGGAGCCCTAGACCCTAACATCGAGCCCTAAGCTCTAGCCTGGAGCTCTAAGCCCTAAAAGCCGACCCCTCAAAACCTAGCGCTAAGCCCTAGCACCGAGACGTCAACCCCATTCAGGAGCCCTAGAACCTAACGCCGAGCCCTAAGCCCTAAAAGCCGACCCGCCAAAACCTAGCCCTAAGCCCTAGCACCGAGCCGCCAACCCCATCCGGGAGCCCTAGACCCTAACGCTGAGCCCTAAGCCCTAGCCCAGAGCCCTAAGCCCTAAAAGCCGACCCCTCAAAACCTAGCCCTAAGCCCTAGCACCGAGACGCCAACCCCATTCAGGAGCCCTAGAACCTACCGCCGAGCCCTAAGCCCTAAAAGCCAACCTCCCTAAACCTAGCCCTAAGCCCTAGCACCGAGTCGCCAACTCCATCCTGGAGCCTTAGACCCTAACACCGAGCCCTAATCCCTAGTCCAGAGCCCTAAGCTCTAAAAGCCGACCCGCCAAAATCTAGCCCTAAGCCCTAGCACCGACCAGCAAATCCCATCCGGGAGCCCTAGACCCTAACATCGAGCCCTAAGCTCTAGCCTGGAGCCCTAAGCCCTAAAAGCCGACCCCTCAAAACCTAGCCCTAAGCCCTAGCACCGAGACGCCAACCCCATTCAGGAGCCCTAGAACCTACCGCCGAGCCCTAAGCCCTAAAAGCCAACCTCCCTAAACCTAGCCCTAAGCCCTAGCACCGAGTCGCCAACTCCATCCTGGAGCCTTAGACCCTAACACCGAGCCCTAATCCCTAGTCCAGAGCCCTAAGCTCTAAAAGCCGACCCGCCAAAATCTAGCCCTAAGCCCTAGCACCGACCAGCAAATCCCATCCGGGAGCCCTAGACCCTAACATCGAGCCCTAAGCTCTAGCCTGGAGCTCTAAGCCCTAAAAGCCGACCCCTCAAAACCTAGCGCTAAGCCCTAGCACCGAGACGTCAACCCCATTCAGGAGCCCTAGAACCTAACGCCGAGCCCTAAGCCCTAAAAGCCGACCCGCCAAAACCTAGCCCTAAGCCCTAGCACCGAGCCGCCAACCCCATCCGGGAGCCCTAGACCCTAACGCTGAGCCCTAAGCCCTAGCCCAGAGCCCTAAGCCCTAAAAGCCGACCCCTCAAAACCTAGCCCTAAGCCCTAGCACCGAGACGCCAACCCCATTCAGGAGCCCTAGAACCTACCGCCGAGCCCTAAGCCCTAAAAGCCAACCTCCCTAAACCTAGCCCTAAGCCCTAGCACCGAGTCGCCAACTCCATCCTGGAGCCTTAGACCCTAACACCGAGCCCTAATCCCTAGTCCAGAGCCCTAAGCTCTAAAAG